>NC_041395.2:225164191-225245990 GCF_900747795.2 Erpetoichthys calabaricus | reverse complement strand
CCCTACATAGCACTGAAACTGTTTTACTTAAGGTAGCCAATGACTTACTTATAACCACAGATTCTGGGATGGCTACTATTCTAGTTCTTCTTTACTGTCCCCACTTTCAGCTATTGGCATCTCTGGTGCTGCTCTTTCTTGGTTCACATCATACCTCAATGATCGCCAGTATTACGTCTTCATTAGGGAAAACAAATCTGCCAGTACTTCATGCACACAGGGTATCCCTCAAGGGTCAGTACTCGGTCCAATCCTCTTCAACATCTATATGCTCCCATTAGGTGAAATTATACATCAGTGTGGTCGGAGCTTCCACTGCTATGCCGATGACACTCAACTTTATGTAAGTGTTGATGCAACTGCAACATCTTCACCTGTTGCACTGACTGACTGCATTCGGGAAATTAATCATTGGATGACAGATAATTTTTTACAACTCAATTCTGATAAAACAGAAATCTTATTAGTTGGTACCAAATCTGTCCTCTCTACCCTTTATGGGCTAAAAATTTACATTAATGGGATCCTGGTTCAACCTTCAGCATCAGTCTGTAATTTGGGTGTCATCTTTGATCAGCTTCTTACTTTTTAATCACACATTAGCTCAATAGTACATACAGCCTTTTTTCATCTTTGCAACATTGCTCATCTGCATTCTTTCCTCAGTGTGAAAGATACTGAAACACTCATTCACGCTTTAATCACTACCCGCCTGGACTATTTTAATGCTTTGTTTTATGGCCTCCCGACTAAATATATCAATAGATTACAATATGTTCAGAATTCTGCTGCTCATTTACTTATACACAATAAAAAAATCTCCTCACATCACTCCTGTCCTCTATGATTTACATTGGTTACCAGTTTCTTCAAGAATGAAATATAAAATTATTTTTCTCACCTTTAAAACCCTTCATGGGTTAGCTCCTCATTATCTATCGGAGCTGCTGCTTCCTTACACTCCTGCCCGTGCATTACGATTAACAGACGCTAAGTTACTCACTGTACCTAAATTCAGGTTAGTAACGATGGGTGGCAGAGCTTTCAGAGTGATAGCCCCTAAATTTTGGAATTCTCTCCCTCTCAGCCTTCGCGAGGAAAAATCTATTATTAATTTCAAACTTCTGTTAAAAACACATCTTTTCAATGAGTATTATTCTTTATCGTGTATGTAATTTCTATTGTCTTGTTAATGTGTGTATTGAATTGTAAAGTGTCCTTGAGTGTATGAAAGGCGCTACATAAATAAAACTTATTAATTATTATTATTATGAAGGAATTTATTCCATTGACAGACCCTTACGCTCGCCTGACCTAAATCCAACAGAACACCTCTTGGACATTATGTTTCTGTCCATCCGACGCCACCAGGTTGCACCTCAGACTGTCCAGGAGCTCAGTGATGCCCTAGTCCAGATCTGGGAGCAGATCCCCCAGGACACCATCCATTGTCTTATTAGGAGCATGCCCCGACATTGTCAGACATGCATACAAGCATGTGGGGCCATACAAACTACTGAGTACGATTCTGAGTTGCTGCAATGAAATTTCGGCAAAATGGACTAGTCTGCCACATTATTCTTTCACTTTGATTTTTGGGGTGTCTTTGAATTCAGCCCTCTGTAGGTTGATAATTTTCATTTCCATCAAACAATGTGGCATTCTTTCATTCCTAACACATCACCCAGTCTGTATCAGCATAGATATCCAGCATGATTTTTTTCCCCATTGAAATCTCAAGTGTTTTCAGTGTTCCTTTAATTTTTTTGAGCAGTTTATATAAAACCTTGTGAAATAATAATAATAACAACAACAAAAAGACTTATTATGGCTGAATTTCTAAAACATTATTACCCTATTCTTTTCCTATGGCCCTTAGCTGTAATTATTCAGCTCAACTGGCTATAAATCAGTGCAGGACTATAAATAAAAAACTAATAGCAGCATAAGACAAAATTTCTTTACTAATCATAATTTCTATTTGTGGTACTTGATATAAAGAAAAACAAACAAATTGCTTAAAGCATTATTTATTATTATTTAATATGGCACCTGTACTCCTTTTTTATTTTTTAGTGCTAAAGGTTGCTTTCAGTAACTCCAACTGATCTGCAGTGCTAAGGTAGTTTTCATCACATTGTTACCTTGACTAGGGAAAGTAAGCAAAGAAAACAGACAGATAATGGATGATCTATAGTACTATCTCTGTACAGAATATTTAAATATGGTACTTTCTATATGAAACTGGTAGATAGGTATAGAGGAGTAATACTCAAACTTAAGCAAGAATTTAAATAAATAAGAAACAATTCACCCATCCATTTTCTAAACTGTGCGTATCCAGTTCCAGGTCCTGAAGAACCAGAGTCTATATAGGCAGAAGCAAGATTAAGGAGATAAACAGCCTTGGATAGGGCAACAGTATAAGAAACAATATACTGTACTGTAAATCAACATTCCTACTTCAAAACAAAGTTATAATTATAGATAAAGGGACAAAGAAATCAATTTATTCTGCATTCATAGATTTACATTTGATATACACTATTCCAACTGCTTATAATCATTTCCTTAATCTCGGTGTGAGCTACAATCAGTATTATATTTATCACAAAAACTAAAAGGAAAACATTTTTGTAACAGTGCTGAAAGCCTATTTCTTCTTGTTAAAGTTTCACAGAAACAGCTGAGCTAATTCTGTACCATGTAAATCAGTCCAACAGAAAACAAAATGTTAGTCATTTTTATAGTAAAAATTATAGATAGAGGTATTTCAAAGAAGAGAGGAGTAAAAGGAGTTTAGAAAGTGGTTAAGTATTTATTTACTTTGAAGGCAACACATACACAAAAGCATTAATTAAAATATATTTCACTATCCATGGACAATTCACAAAGTTTCAGAAATCTCTTCACAAAATAGCAGTTTATTTTGATATTTCTCAATAGTAGATTCAGCGATCCACAATTAACTTGTTCATGTTCATTCATAATGCAAAAATGTTCCTTTTTAAATCTCCACAGAATTAAATGTGAAATATTACTATCTCTGCAAACAAAAAAAAATAAAGCCAGGAGATGAGAAACTATAAAGGTCAAAAACATGAATTACATATCATCATCTAGATAAGACATCAGATGAGAAAACACCACAAAATTGTGGCACCAGCAATCAAAAAACAAATGCAAAGTGATGATAATGTGAAATCACTAAAATAATGTTAAAAAAATTAAGTTGTTAAAATGAAAAAAAAAAAAAAAAAAGTAACATTTTCATGGAAGTTAATCCTACACATTTCAAAACCTCACAACAATAACTGATCTTAAACATGCACTTAAAGGTTTTTTTTTTTTTTTTTTTTTTTAATATATTATGGAAACCAGAAGCAGGTAATGTAATAAAACAACACATAACAAGCATTCCAGAAGAAACACCAGCTTGAACGTAGGAGTTTACAGAATTGCACCCTGCAGTGGATTGGCATTCCATGCAGAGATGCTTGATGTGTTACACCCAATACTCTAGTTCAAAAAACGTATGGTTGGATTTATTTGAACTGCTTTAGAATTAGTTTAGAATTTCTTGCATATACAAAACTTTATTTTGTATGAATCTTAGAACATACATATATTTGAAAGTCTATGCACAAATGATGCAATGTAAATTGTTTTCTTCATATTTCTGGATTTTTTTTATTTTTTTTTTTATAAATACCTTTATCCTCTCACTTCCAATAACAGAAATATCTGAACCTAATTACACATTTACTATGCCATTCTGTCAATGACAAATATAAAAAGGGCTAACCAACTAATGTTAATGTGTGCACAAAACTAAGAAAACTTTCAAAAGCAACTGAAAAATGATGATCAAACGTGCATGGACTACTACAAGTAAGAAACTGGCCTCAAACCAGATTTAAAAAGACAAAAGAAGTCTTTTCTGAAATGCTTCCTGTAGAGGGTTGGCAGGCATGAAGCAGCTTGCATCACTTCACAATTATGTCAGTTGATCTATTCTATTCAATACATAGCAATTTAATAGAAACTGAATTTTAACCAATTATCACTTAAAACTGTACTTGCAACTGTTTGATCAGACAATCTACTTATAAAGGCAATAACAATTTAAAAAACATATGTAAATGAAATTAACAGCTAAAAGAAAAAAAACAGGCTTAGAGCCTACCAAGGCAAATATTTGAGAAGCTGGTAAGAAAAGAATAATTACATTGAAAGGTGAGAAACCTTAAACTATTGAAAATAAACAGTAAAACAATCAGAGTTTTACTTCATCTTAAACATTAGTAATCAACCAGACTGTCATACATCACACAACACAGCATTATCTTTAACACTAAAATGTGGCAATGCAGCATTTTAAAACTGGGCAAATGTTTGCATGTCAATATTCCGAATTATGAACATCACAGGCTTTCAGATATTCATTTTAGGGTATTACAATATGGAATTCTAACATATTTAATTTGGATTTTGCCAAAGACAAACTCTTTTTCCAAAATAAAAAACAACTACTTCCAGAGTCTTCAAATAAATTTTAAATATGTAAATGTAAAGTTAAAATAAAACAGAAAATGACTGATTACATATGCATACATTACCTTTGTTAAGACTGTTAAACTGGCTCTATTAGCCTATTCAGATAATTAGGTGAACAGAGTCCACTAGTATACAATTAAGCAGTTTCAAAACTTTCAGTTTAAGTATATCTACATTTGGAAAATCCCACAAATAAGTTAATACAGTACCCAAAAAACATTCAAAGTCAGCAGAATAGCAAACATAAGATAAGGTTACTCAAAATAAGAAGTCAGAAAAGGGTATATGCAAACTTCACATTTACTAAAATTTCCTCAAGCACACTAAAAGTCATTATAAACAAATACTGTACATATGCTACAATTATGACTGCCTAGAAAAGCCTCTTTTTTTTTTTTTTTTTTTTTTTTTTTTTTTAAACAGAGATTCTAATGTAAGGAAGCTAATAAGACAGTCCTAAGACACCTGTAAAGAAACTGTACCTGGAAGATGGAAAAACATACATTATACTGTATAATCACCTGGGAGCTCTACAAAGCACAAATAAACCATTCACTGAAGGATGACAAAAAAAAAAAAAACACTGATCTGAACTATATTTTTTCAAGAGACATTTGAGCTAATCAGATGCACAGTTAACATCAAAACTGGGCCTTGTAAGAGTAATAACATCCTTAACCATGCATTTCAGTGAGGGCAGTGGTTTTATGTGATAGAGATGCAACTATGCATGAAGGTTTACAAATCTTATGAATCAGCAAAACAGTTACAAAAATGTACGGGAAAATCTGCAACATGTGGAAAGGTATAACCATATAATCAGCTTGCTAAGTAGATTGAGACATAGAGAAATAGAAACACGGGCACACTATAGTTTGAACACATATCAGAATGACTAAATGACTAAAAAGGAAGACAAAAAGAAACAAAAACCTCTGACTTGGTGGTCGCAGTCACAGTGCGACATTATCCAGACATATTGCTGTTTGTACAAAGAAGCCCCAGTTGCGTTTCCTGACACACTACTCCTGAATAATTTTTTGGCTGATAGTACTCAGTGTTAGTGTGTCAGAGACAGGATGTGCAGCTTTGTTCATAATGGCACTCAGTTTTGTTTTAATTCTTTCCTTTGCTACTACCATCATGGGTCCAGTGTGCATTCCATAACTCAGCTCGCCCTTTTAATTAGCTTGTTGACTGCACTGATGCATAACATGCCAGTTGTTTTAGTGTAGTCAAATCAAAGAAAATGTCAAGTAAAGAATATATGACAACTATTAAAAAACAACAGTCTTCATTCAACTTTAAGGGATACTTGACTAAATTTATTTTTGTTTATTTATTATTAGTTTTATAAAATTATTTTACAGTAAGTATTAAAGTAATAACATGATATTGTAGCTTCCACAAGGTTAATGGAGGCCCAGCATGACAATGCAGTAAGACTATTAAATTCCTGGCAAATTCGTAAGGAACTTTGGACACTTCCTTAGACGGAAAACATTTTCTTTTTCTAATTTTTGACAAAACAGTATATTCCTTTCCCACTTCCATATCATGGATGTACTGGAATATTTATATTTAAATAGAATATGATGACAAGTAAACAAAGATATCACAACAGATTTTTCACTGCAAAATTCTATTCCAACTGGGGATACTTTTGCAAGGAGCCAATGTTGTCCAACATATAAACAAAAATTTTATTCCCAGTATGGTATGAAGTTGGGACAATCACAAAACATAACTAAGCCAGGTGAGTGCTTAACGACATCACTCACAATCAGGGTCTAGGGCTAGGTACACAGGTTGCACAGACGGATGACAAAGTACAGTATATAACTTGCCAATAGTAAATTTCCATTCTTCATCTGAAATTCTGACTGAAAAATCCCTTTACAAACAATTTCTGGGTATAAATCTTTCAAAAGAGAATGTTAAAAGAATGAAATACTGTATATATCTCCATTAATGCAAGACAGTATAGTTTCTACCACTAATATTTAAGGGAAATTATGAAAACCTGCCATCTATCTATAAAATTTCTGACTCTTACACAAAAGGAGAAATAGGAAGCTGGAAGACTGCATCCAAGGATACTTATCCATAACTTGGCTTGGTTTCAATCCACAGCACTAAACAATATGTAGCTTAAGAGAAATTAATGCAGACTTGTACTACTCCTAGGGTATTTGTATGCTTTGAGGGTTATTCCCGAGGTTAACTGTTCACCTCCGCTCATTTTATTGTAATCTTTAAAATGTTTTATTAAACTATTTGCATCTTAAAGTAATAAAGGTATTTTACATGGTATGTCTCTTAATTTGGGGTCACCAGAAAACATCCTTTCAGAGCAAACGTTTCACCTCCTGGTACACTCATTTGAAGATTTTGACTATCAAGTATTTGGCATAGATTTTTTCAATATACTTCTTCCATTGCACCATTCTCTTCTACCATGAAGGCTTAGAGCTACCCTTGTCCTACCAACTGTTTGTCTGCAAGGCAAGACTCTATCACATTCTTCATTACACAAAGAATTATCTATTGTCCTAAACTACACAGGAAAAACATTTTACTACTAATAAAACAAAACCAAAAACTAGAATGTTAAGGAAGAAAATTAAATATTGTTGAAACAAATCTAGACTACATTAATTAGATAGCATAAATGACAGCTAACACCTACTTCTACACATTAGAGAGATATGAATTTCAAATATTTCTAATTCTGTTACAAAAAAAATGAACAAACGTTCAATGTATTAATATTGCTCTCAGAAACACAGACCCTTTTCTACATTTAATTAAATAATAACATGTTAAAATGATCTATTTAAAATACAAACTTTTAGGTTTTATTTAGAAATTAACTAGAATGAATGCTAAATGACACAGCAAGAGCAGCTTCCCATGAGCTAAAGAAACTGCATCTCAGGTTATTTATAACTCTAAACAAAACATAACTAATAGATGATAATATATCTCAAATTTTAATTAGATTCTAACAAAACACCAGGAAGGGAGTAAAGGTGATACAATGACTCAGCAACTGGTTAAGGTTTTATTTAGAGATTCAATTTCAGAGATTTTTTGCCATTTTCTCATATCTTTATAACTGAAATGTCCTTCAACATAAGCTTTCTTTAAAAACTGTGTTTGTTAAAAAAAATAACTGAACTATATATGTAACATATGGAATAGGAACAAATAAAAAAAAAATAACAAAAAAAAAACTTGGAAATGTTCTATACTTGGTGTCTTTACAGTCCAGCTTTGAAAAAAAACAACAGCACTCTTAATAGCAATTTCTTTATTTTATAATGAAGCATGCTACTTATCTGAGCAAAAAGACACATTTGGCCGGAATACTGGTGGCATTTCCACCTCTCTTTAATCAGTTTTTGCCACGGCAATATGGCATGACTACTTTACAATATCTGGGATATTTCTCTTCAAAAGCAATGTGCACTGGGATTTACTATATTTTGTTGGGCTATTTTTCTTTTAGTTTAACTAGCAGAAGAATACTAGAATTAAATATTATTTCCAAGTGTCACCAGTGTACACATTTAGAGATACCACTTATGAGGAGCATCTCAAATAGTACAATCTCATGCCTAGATGTCACTCACCAGACTGAATATGGCTAATGGATACTTGCAGACAGAAGTTAGCAATGTTGAATTATTTTTTCACTTTTACGACAAAAATGGGTAAGGCTACTGACTCATTAACTGATTATAAATTGAATAATTCGCATCATTAATATTTACCATATGAATATCTGGATAAGTAAACTAATAAAACTGAAAACTACTGCATGAATATGCATATACTGAATGTATATACACAAATTTGCATCCATGCATATTTGCTAAAGCATGGATAACATTTGTTAATAACTGCAAACACTACAAACAAAAATCTTGGAACTAATGTGATGAAATATTTTTAAAACTATACAACTAAACATAACCTGTCAATTAAAGGTTATCAGCTTAAAAAGATACTAGTAGTCTTTTGTAAATAAAATTAATTTCATTACCACATGAAGTATAGTAATGACAAAATTTTTTGTAAATCCTTTACAATGTTCAGCATTCATTTGACCTAAAAAGCTATCTGATCTTACTCATAATCAAATAGACAAAACTAATTAGCACAATTTGTACTTTTTCCCCCAATTTATTTTTTCTCCTCTTAGACCCAGTGCTATTTCATGAAAAAGTAACATATTTCACTATAAAATCTGTTAACAGGGTAGCTTTATATATCAGGATGAGAATGAGAGGTTCTTCACTATCAGAATCTCTTGTCCGACACAGACTTGTGGAAGTAAATCATAAGTGAATAAAAGTGACTTCTGAAGGCCTCACAGAAGGGGTTAATTGATGTTCACTGGGCTGGAAAGGTTACAAAACCATTTTCTAAAAACTGGCCTCTCTCTATCAGTTGTAAGGCAGATAGTGAACAGATGGAAGAAATTCAACTCTGTGGTCTGTTTCCCCATATGTGATCAAACAACAAAATTCACTGCAGCTTCAAGCAGTATAATACCTCTGGATGTCACAAAAAAACCTGAAGATAAGGACTAAGGGTTTGAAGGAATTTTTAGCATTAGCTTATATCAGTGTTCAAAAGTCTACTATAAGCAAAACAGTAAACTGGAATGATGTGCATGGGAGTTATATACTAAAGAGTATGTTACTATTCTCTACAAAGCACATTACATCCCTTAACAAGTTTACCAGAGACTGCCTGAAAGATCTAGAAGGTTACATAAAGAATGTGAAGAGATGAGATTAATTACATGGAAAATAGAAATCATACATTACGAAAAACATTTAACTTAAATTCCATCCATGAATCATGCAGGTATGGGCATAATGGTTTTAGGGCAGCGATACAGTAACTTAGTCATAAACATGTACTAAAGGGAAATTTAAGGTTAGTTTTTCACATGGTGAAGCTTAATAAAAATAGGACCCTGTCAATGGTCCTACACAGAAAAATTATATCTAAACAAAAATGCTACAGGAGAAGAACCCATCTGCTTTGGAATGGCCAAATTAAAGTCTGGACGTTGACCTAGATGAAATGCTGTGCCCTGTGTTAAAGCTAACAGTGTAAGCCACCCTAGGAGTGTTGACTGCTAACAGTATATAATAAAATAAAAAATAAAAAATCACCATAATACCTCAGAGCAAATCTGCAGAACATTTTGCTATGAGAAGAATGTGCTCTCAAGTACTCAGTTTTAAGTGTTTGCATAATTTTAAATTGAATGTTGGATCACTGTGTTCAAAGAAAATAAAAAGTACTTTTTTGTTTAATAGAATTCTTCTAGTCTGGTATTTGGATTCACAAGATGGTCAAATTAGTTTTAAGATTAAATATAAAAAAACAACAATTTTGAAGGGTTTAAAAACTTTTTCCACAGTTGTAATGTTTTATTAATGTCCAGGTAGCCTGCTTTACAAAATAATCTTTAATGTATAATTCAATATATAAGCTTTTTATGTTGTATAAGGTAATAATGTTTTTTCTCTAAACAATGAACACTTGGAGTCATTGCATTTTTACAATAAAGAAGAGCACTCTGGAGGTCTTGCCCTCTGGTCCAACACAAAAAGAAGGATAATTCCATTATATGTATTTTTGTACAAAAGTTGTAAAGATGCTGAAGCAAAGAAGCAACTTATTACAGCTTTATCTAATTACCCACAACAGGGACAATCAGCATCAAGGAAGCAAATGAAATAAATAAATAATCCACTTCAGTTTAGAGGGTGACATCAGGGCACTCTACTACTGGAAGCACAGCCAATCAGGAAATGTTTAATATAACCTTTGTACTTAAACCTACATGCAGCAGTTAAATAGCCACCTCCAGGGTCACTGAGCAGTGAAATGTTCGCAACAAATCATTCATCCAACACCCAATGCCAGAAAAGCTTTAATGAATCATGTTGTCTAGTCTATATGAATGGGAGGGATAAAGAGGGGCAATGTGATACTGCCCTGCCTATCAAAAACAGTAGCTCCTTCCATTTAGAAAGGAGGAGTCATATTACAAGGTAGGCAGCAGCTACCCTTGTTCAACAAACACAGGGAATTCCAGTTCAGGAAGTGCACCATGTGGGCAGAAATTAACTGACAGCATATGTTGCAGAACAATAAGGATACAATGTAGGACCTAAACACAAAAGTAAGTTAGGGAACAATATGTTCACTTACTGTAACCAGAGCATTTCCAATTCAAAACAGACACTTTACAATTAAGAATCTTTGCTATACTCAAACATAACACATACAAATAACCTTAAAACAAAAAGGGTAAGGAAAATAAATACATATGTGTGCATTATTTACTTAAACATACTTTAAATGGGTAAAAATAACTATGCAAAAAACTTTACTTAAAGAAAGAGACATAAAGAAAGAGAAGGATTTAAATATAAATAAATTGGAAATGAGAATGATTTTAATGATGCTCTTCTGTTTTCTTCTATAACTAGAAAATGTTGACCCCACCCTTCCCAGTGAAATAAATATTTTCTATAAAGTAAATCATATTTGCTTGAAGGCTTTTTGTTACAACGAATGCATCTCGATTAACTGCGTGATCATTTATTCGGGGATGAAATAATTATGAGTACAAGGTAGGCAACTTGGAAAAATACGAAGGTACAAATAAAATAAAAGTGCATTCGGGTCTAATTAGACATTGACTAGGGTGAAAGGACGGTGTTTGGTGGTTATAAAACAAGCTATTACACTGCCATGAAAAGGAAGTACATATCAATGACCACCGAAGAATTAGTCATGTAATAAAATATTTAAAACTGCCAGCTGCCTTCTACTTTGGCGAAAGAGGATAACGAATCGGAAAAAGGGCGTACAGATGGTCTGAGATGCAGTACAATCACGCCAGAATGCTGTTACATTACGACTGGAGAGGACATTATTCTTCTTCAAGAAGTAATTGCCCTGATCTCCACCTTAAGGTTAACAATATCTATAAAGTAATAAACGTCGACTGTATCATTATCGTCAATATCATGCTTCCAGGATCCAGGGCACGGGGTGATATGTAGCAATATTGATAGGACAACATAGATCAACGGGACACCCACCCTAATCCTTGCATCATATATGGGTATGAAAAGTTCGGCGACTTTCTGATTTTTTCACTAATATGTTAGCGGTACCAATAATAAAAAATTTATTTTCTGGTGGATCAAACCAAAAAAGAGGCTTACCTGACTTATACCACCCTCCTCGACCAGTGTAGGGGCCGTGTTTTCTCTCGCGATTGCTTCCTGTCAGCCGCCTAGAAGGCAAATCAGAAATCCTGAAAATGCTGGGACCATGCTGACACAGATATGAAGCACACTCTCAACAGTCACCTCTTCAGGGAATGCATTTCGCAACAAAAATGTGTAGTGTACATATTCCTTTAAGGAAAGGGTAATTACAATCCTATGACCTGGCGATTTCTTCGGGTTCACACTTTCCCAAAAGACCCGTGAGAGAAATGGAATAAATTCCTAACCGCAAAAACAGTCCGATTCATTTGTTGGCCACTTTTCCACGTTGATAATATGGCAAGTTTCGAGGAAGCATCAGCTTCAGTCTTTGCATCGAGGGCCACGTTTGCCGCTTTCGGCTATGCGAGCTCGCCAGCCGGTTGGCAGCGTGCCTTCTTGGTTAGGTGGAGGCTATCGAATGACACACCTGGCGGCAAAACGCAAGCCTCCCTCTTTAGGTTCGGTTCTTCTTTAACTTTTCTGGTTCCGTGTTTAATTTCACATTACTCTCTTCATCTCGTTTTTTCACGCTTTTAAGGGTACTTCATTAGCGTTATCTCCCACCATAATTCATTCAGCTCAATCTCAGCCGCGCCGACTCGCCCCGTTACAGCTGACCCTGACGTCAACACCAAAACAATCCCCGCCCACTCACTACGTACGTGTGCCCGAGCTTCTCTAACGTTGCACGCAACAGCACACCGCGCGCGTATCCGAGACTGAGGCCTTTCGGCCGTGCATGTGTAGTTTTTGCAACAAGATTTTTATTTGAAAACCCCAAGCATTTTGTGAAGCCCCTGTGCCAATACAATACGAGTTGCAATTTAAGACGCATGGGACCTACAGTAACAGAAAACCGGTTCAGGGCATACTCGAACTGGTCTAATTTCTATTTTTCAGGTAGCTTTCGTTAGTGTCATATTACTACAGTTACTATTTGGATTTACTGTTGTAGTTAGTCATATAAATGTTATAAGGTTATGTTTACAGCATATAAAATGGTTTAGGTGCTTTTTATTACTTTTTTTTAATTGCAGGACCATCACTACCCGTATTTCCATTTTGGTTTCACTTTTAACAGGGCAGAAGTGCTGTTCACTTCATACTTGTTAGTTATGTTGATCAGTAATATACGCATGCTATAACGATCATAAGTGGAAATGGCAGTTAATTATATTCTATCCTCAGTAAAATGCGTTTTACCTATGCATATGTAGCTAGTGTTTCTTTTTTGACTTGCTGAATGTCAAAGATGACAGTTCTCATGCTGTATTTATAACATTTTTGTTGAAAGAAATTTCCTGTTCTATACACTGTATTCTGTTCTCATTTAGGTATTCAGCTTTAATGTCTGCTTTATATATTGTGGCCAAAGCAGCAAATACTTTGCCTTGTTCAGATTAAGAGGCTAAACAGAGGACAACATAGTATCCACATCAGACAGTTAATGCTTCAGGTAAGGTAAATTCCACAAAGGCAGCTGATACTCCTGATGAAGCAACCTCTGCAAGAATGATACTATAGTACTCTCTGCTAAATGATGCACACAGGGCTGAAGCCTATAGAAAGTTATGTTTGGAAACAGGGCATCACAGATTTCTGGACCTTCAAGCTCTCTTAGTAAATAAAACCTTCTAGAGATGCATAGTCATGTTTTGGCTCTTGATGAGAACTTGCTAGGCTCCTATGGACTACATCACCTAGTAGCCTGTTCTGAAGAGACACTGCCTAGTTTGTTGTTTAGCATGCATAGTTTTCCAGCTTTTCCTATCCCTATTTTAAATTTGAAATAAAGTCAAGAGTTTGTAAGTATGAGTGCAAAAATGGGTGTGGTCTTGTCTTTTTCTTGCACCACAGAACTAAATCCAGTGGCAGTGTGTCAACCTAAGTGACCACTTTCCATTTTGGCAAAGAAACGCTAAATACCACATATTTAATTTGTGGAAAGACCATATTAGTCTGTTGAAAATTTTTTTTCATGTTTTATGTGTACTTCAGGGATCAGCGGTCAAACAAAGAAAAAGTCTAAAACAACACTCTATGTCACCCTTTATGCTATCTCTACACAGGTGACATAACAATACAATAACTGCTGGATCTTTGCTTCAGGATAAGTCTTCACAAACAACTGTAATGATGATGACAATGCATTATAGTTAATAGGAAGAAAAGGCAACCTGAGCCAGGTGTTTGTTCTTCATTCTGTAGAGACATTATTTATACTTTAGACCAGGAAAGATCTATCTATCTACTGTCATTTTGCCTTTGGTTATTATGCTCAGTTTTGTTTATTTTATGTTAACCTTTTTTGAATTGTGTTCCAAACCATGTATCATATATCTATCTACTATGTAATAAAAAGCTAAGGTCTGTGTGTCCAGTCCCTCTGAGTAATATGATTGGTCAGTTTGGCTTTGGTGAGGTAATCGAAAGAGGAAGTGCACACAAGGAGTAGTAAAGGCATACACTGTACTCTTGGAGTGTCTCCTTCAAATACGATAAGTGTAAAACTTGAGAAATTGAGAAAAGGTACCTCAAAAATAATGACAGTGTCTGAGAAGCAGGCTTTTTAAGAGTATGCTTGAGAGGGAGCACTTGTGAGGAGATTTTAGTAAAGGAGTAAGACGCACACTGACAGAATTGTCTCCAAATACTGACGGTGTAAAACCAGTTAGGAGGCGAGAAAAGCACTTCAAAAATAATGACAGTTTGACAAGCAGTCTTTATGGGAATGTGCTGGTGAAGAGATGTTTGCACACATGCAAATCCAGAGGAAAGGCACTGAAGGTGCACATAGAACAAGAGCAATTTTTTTTACTATTCAGTATAAAATCCCAGCTCTTTGAGCCAGACTTGTCATTTATCAGTAATGGTGCAGAAATGGTGGTGGTCTGCTAGAGGAAATGTGTGAGTTCAAATGCCATGAGTAAAAAAAGACTGTGGTTGAAGGTGTCACACAACAGATCATGTCACCTGACTGTCTGTGTGCAGATGTTCATGCAGTTGGAGACAGCTACTGGCCTATCTTTTAAATATAAGGTACTCATATAAAATTCCTTTAATGTTGGGGTAACAATAAATTGGTAATTCAAAAGTAGAGTGATTTAAGAGCAAGTGGTGCAATTTGCTTTTGAAAAGCTAGACACTTGCTCACTCATAAAAATGTGCTCTTCAGCATTAGAAATAATTATTCACTTTTTCACTTGGTTACAAGTGAGCAAACACTTCTGTTACATTAAAGACTTGGACAACATAATTAGACGTATTTAAATACATACATTTAAACAGAGCTAAAGAATAGCTCAAAGTCATAGTCAAGTAATTACCTGAAAATGAGAAACCAGAAGAATATTTAAATGGCACAAATAACATAAGAATGTAAGATCTCAATGCACTAACTGATGATGATGTATACTTCCAGACACCCTCATAGGATTCCTGCAGACTCAGAAATGCACAGTCGTGGCCAAACTTTTTGAGAATGACACAAATATTAATTTTCACAAAGTTTGCTGCCTCAGTTTTTATGATGGCAATTTGCTTATACTGCAGAATGTTATGAAGAGTAATCAGATGAATTGCAATTAATTGCAAAGTCTCTCTTTGCCATGAAAATTAATTTACCCCAAAACACCCATTTCTACTGCATTTCAGCCCTGCCACAAAAGGACTTGTTAACATTATTTCAGTGATCCTCTCTTTAACACAGGTGAGAGTGTTGACGAGGATAAGGCTGGAGATCACTCTGTCATGCTGATTGAGTTAGAATAGAGAGATTCAATTGTTGTGAAGAAGGCTTCAGTGTGCCCAAGAAAGTCCAGCTAGTGCCAGGACCATCTCCTAAAGTTGATTCAGCTGTGGGATCGGGGCACCACCAGTGCAGAGCTTGCTCAGGAATGGCAGCAGGCAAGTGTGAGTGCATCTGCATGCACAGTGAGGCAAAGACTTTTGGAGGATGGCCTCGTATCAAGAAGGGCAGCAAAGAAGCCACTTCTCTCCAAGAACGCAGTGGTAGTGCTGCTGCTTTGCAGTAAGGAGACTGTGGAAGATTGTGGGTTCGCTTCCCGGTTCCTCCCTGTGTGGATAGCGCTTTGAGTACTAAGAAAAGCGCTATATAAATGTAATGAATTATTATTATTATTATTATTATTATTAAGAAAAACATCAGGGACAGACTGATGTTCTGCAAAAGGTACAGGGATTGGGGTAAAGTCATTTTCTCTGATGAATCCCCTTTCCGATTGTTTGGAGCCTCCTGGAAAAAAGATTGTCCAGAGAAAAAAATGTGAGTGCTACCATCGGTCCTGTTTCATGCCAACAGTAAAGCATCCTGAGACCATTTATAAGTAGGGTTGCTTCTCAGCCAAGGTAGTAGGCTCACGCACAATTTTGCCT
Organism: Erpetoichthys calabaricus; assembly: GCF_900747795.2. NCBI lineage: Eukaryota > Metazoa > Chordata > Cladistia > Polypteriformes > Polypteridae > Erpetoichthys > Erpetoichthys calabaricus. The sequence continues at coordinate 225,229,725 of NC_041395.2, read as the reverse complement.
AAGGACACAGCCATGAATAAAGAATGGTATCAAAACATCCTCTGAGAGCAACTTTTCCCAACTCTCCAACAACAGTTTGTTGACAAAAAATGCTTTTTCCAGCATGATTGAGCATCGTGCCTTAAGGCCAAAGTGATAACTAAGTGGCACGTGGAACAAAACAAAATTTTGGGTTCATGGCCAGGAAACTCCCCAGACCTTAATCCCATTGAGAACTTGAAGAAGCAGGTAGACAAGCAAAAACCCACAAATTCTGACAAACTCCAAGCATTGATTATGCAAGAATGGGCTGCCATCTGTCGGGATTTGGCCCAGAAGTTGATTGACATCATGCCAGGGCAAATTGCAGAGGTCTTGAAAAAGAATGGCCAACTCTGAAAATATTGACTCTTTGCATAAACCTAATGTAACTGTCAATAAAAGCCTTTGACACTTACAAAATTCTTGTAATTATACTTCAGTTTACCATAGAAACATCTGACAAAAAGATCTAAAAACACTGAAGCAGCAAACTTTGTGAAAACCAATACTTGTGTCATTCTCAACATTTTTGGCCACGACTGTACAAAGGCTGGAGTCAAGCAAAATGTAACTGCATTGGCCTGATGATATCTTGATCTGTCCTGGGAAATTTAAAACCAAGTTGCTTGAGCACAGTGCTCATAGTGTTCCTGCAATAACTCAAATGGACATCATCTTATACAAATGTTACATGTTACTAAAAGGATGCAGCATAAAAAGACTAGAATATCACAGTTATTTCAGCTAATTACTGGCAGATATATTAAGACAGGTTTTAGTTAGCAATCTCATCTAAAAGCTTTGTAATAATATATGATAATGTAGAAAATTCAATGCCATAGAAATGGCTATTTTACTGGTAAAAAGTCATTCACAACTACAGTATGCCATAGAAAATATGTCTTACTCTATTCAAGGATTTATGGAAGGAAGTTGCTTGCCTGAAAGGCTTCCAGCCTTTCGTAATGGGGATCAAAAATTCAAGCATTAACTAATGGCCTTAGCATGTGTTATCAATATTAAGTCAGGACTCAAGATGCCTGTCACCAATCTTGGAGTAGCCAAACATATACAGTTGGGTCCATAAATATTTGGACAGAGACAACTTTTTTCTAATTTTGGTTCTGTACATTACCACAATGAATTTTAAATGAAACAACTCAGATGCAGTTGAAGTGCAGACTTTCAGCTTTAATTCAGTGGGGTGAATAAAACGATTGCATACAAATGTGAGGCAACTAAAGCATTTTTTTAACACAATCCCTTCATTTCAGGGGCTCAAAAGTAATTGGACAATTGACTCAAAGGCTATTTCATGGGCAGGTGTGGGCAAGTCCGTCGTTATGTCATTATCAATTAAGCAGATAAAAGGCCTGGAGTTGATTTGAGGTGTGGTGCTTGCATGTGGAAGATTTTGCTGTGAACAGACAACATGCGGTCAAAGGAGCTCTCCATGCAGGTGAAAGAAGCCATCCTTGAGCTGTGAAAACAGAAAAAACCCATCCGAGAAATTGCTACAATATTACGAGTGGCAAAATCTACAGTTTGGAACATCCTGAGAAAGAAAGCAAGCACTGGTGAACTCAGCAACGCAAAAAGACCTGGACGTCCACAGAAGACAACAGTGGTGGATGATCGCAGAATCATTTCCATGGTGAAGAGAAACCCCTTCACAACAGCCAACAAAATGAACAACACTCTCCAGGGGGTAGGCGTATTGATATCCAAGTCTACCATAAAGAGAAGACTGCATGAAAGTAAATACAGAGGGTGCACTGCAAGGTGCAAGCCACTCATAAGCCTCAAGAATAGAAAGGCTAGATTGGACTTTGCTAAAGAACATCTAAAAAAGCCAGCACAGTTCTGGAAAAACATTCTTTGGACAGATGAAACCAAGATCAACCTCTACCAGAATGATGGCAAGAAAAAAGTATGGAGAAGGCGTGGAACAGCTCATTATCCAAAGCATACCACATCATCTGTAAAACACGGTGGAGGCAGTGTGATGGCTTGGGTATGCATGGCTGCCAGTGGCACTGGGACACTAGTGTTTATTGATGATGTGACACAGGACAGAAGCAGCCGAATGACTTTTGAGGTGTTCAGAGACGTACTGTCTGCTCAAATCCAGCTAAATGCAGTCAAATTGATTGGCCGGTGTTTCATGATACAGATGGACAAAGACCCAAAACATACAGCCAAAACAACCCAGGAGTTTATTAAAGCAAAGAAGTGGAAAATTCTTGAATGGCCAAGTCAGTCACCTGATCTTAACCCAATTGAGCATGCATTTCACTTGTTGAAGACTAAACTTCGGACAGAAAGGCCCACAAACAAACAACAACTGAAAGCCACTGCAGTAAAGGCCTGGCAGAGCATTAAAAAGGAGGAAACCCAGCATCTGGTGATGTCCATGAGTTCAAGACTTCAGCCTGTCATTGCCAGCAAAGGGTTTTCAACCAAGTATTAGAAATTAACATTTTTTTTCCAGTTATTTAATGTGTCCAATTACTTTTGAGCCCCTGAAATGAAGGGATTGTGTTAAAAAATGCTTTAGTTGCCTCACATTTTTATTCAATCGTTTTGTTCACCCCACTGAATTAAAGCTGAAAGTCTACACTTCGACCGCATCTGAGTTGTTTCATTTAAAATTAATTGTGGTAATGTACAGAACCAAAATTAGAAAAAAAGTTGTCTCTGTCCAAATATTTATGGACCTAACTGTTTCATCCCTTTTTGTATCTACCTTCCACTGAATATTTTTAAAGTTCCAGAAGTGTTGTTAAAACAGTATGGTGATGGCATTGTTACCATTGATACTTCATTGATCAAGTGTCCTGTGTTTTAATCCCTTGCCTGGTTGTTATCCATATAGATTTTGCACATTTCCCCTGTCTGCATGGGTATTCCTTTGGGAACTGCAGTTTCCTTCCTGTGTCTTCAAAGACATGATGATTAAGTTGAGTGGAGATTCCAAATTGACCCAGTACAAATGTGTGCTTAAATGGACCCAGTTATGGACTGATGCCCAGTGCTGCTGGGATAGGCCCCTCTGTGAATCAAAATTGGATTAATCAGGTTCCAGAATGTTGTTACATTGTGTTAGAGACTTTGCCACAGATTGCTGCACCTTATCTGATTATGGGCAGGTTAATGATTTCCCACAACATTTTGTCAGCATTGCTTTCCATATTGACCCTTTATTCTTCAAGCATATTTCTGTGTTTGGGTTTGATTCAAACTTCTCCATTCCTGCTTACAAATCACTGATTTTTTTTCCAAAAATTATTATAAGATTCTGCTTCTGCATTAAAATGTTCTAACCTTTCTCTCTTCTGTCACGTCTTAATTAGCATACCAAAATTGTGCAGATTAATTAATTGACTCTAATATTGACTAACTATGAGTGAGTGTGGATATGCGTGATCATTTTGTGCATGCAGTGGATCCCTGTGACTCTGAACTAGATTAGCAATTCAGAAAATGGATGTACAGAAAGTCAGAACTATTAGCAGCAAAGATTCAACATTGGCCATTGTATTAAAGATATTTTTTTTATTAGGCCTGGATAGGCTACAGTCCCTTATGACCCCAAATTGGATGAAGAGGCCATGAAAATGGGTAGCTTGAGGAGTGTTTATATAAAGAATGCTTGAAGTTGAAATGTGTTTTTTGAAGGGATATCTAAATTTGATACCATTCCAGTAATGCTGCTACAGCATTAATCTGATGAACAGTTCCAGTTATATGTTTTATGTTTTCAGTGCTCAATTGAGTTTATTTAGTAACATTTCACTCATGATGATGTGACTTTAAGCAGGATTAAGCTTGCTCTAACAGCTAATTTTAATCCATGAGTGTATTCCACAGGGATAGTGGAAAAAGCCTTTAAATGGACTTCTAAATGAATATTGATTTTTTTTTATATCAGCTATCCATGATGAAGCTTGCTTACAAATCCTGGCCCACATTTCACAGCAAAATGTGTTAGACACACAGGTCGATTGTAGCACACTCTGTGTGTGAAGAAGTTCACAGCATCAATGATTTATACTTTTGTAACCCTGCTCATTCGTTTGTTTCCAGATTCTTTCAAGTTCATTAATAAGGTCAATCTATTTTAATTTTGGTCTGGACTATTGGGAACATCTTTAAAGATTACAACAGGCAGGTCACGAAATAGTAAAGGGAATCATAAATGTGTTCTCCTCTTCTGAGTATGTCTGGTCTATCTATCCATATCTTTTCTGTTTGTTTTTTTTACTATTCCCAGGTCAGGGCTGAACCAGAGTCAATCCCAACAGGACTGGGTGGAAGGCAGAAACTAACTTGTTTTGGACACCAGTTTTTCATGCTCACATATATTCAGTTATACCATTGAGATATAAAATCAATTAACTTGCTGTTTTGATTTGATATTTGGAATAAAATCAGAGTATCTGGGGAAACCCCAGGCTGGCATATGGAGAATGTGTGCAGTTCTTAAGAACTATTTTTCACAAAGGAGAGGTGCAAATGAGGGATTTTCCAAAAAGTTTTTTCAGACAATCATGTGCCTACAAAGTAAAAAATACAAAATTTCTCGGTCAAAACAAACAAAAAAGTTAAAGAGAAAAAAAAATTGATAAATAAACAAATAAATAAATAAAAACCTTTAAGCTAAGTTCTAAAGCCAGGCCCTCAATTTAAGCATAAACTAAACAAGCCACATCTTATCACCTCACAGTTTAAAGAGGTCACTGAAAATTTAACATTTTTTTTAATATGTTACGGTTTTAATTGCACGCTTTTAAAGGGTGGGAGCAACCCTTCCCCTCCCTTAGATGAGTTTGCTGTACACATCTGCAGCATTTCTGTCGAGTTCAGTTGTTACACAGTGTCACAGGTGGCTGGGTGCGGTCAGCAATCAGCCGCCTATTTAAGGAGCCGCCTCCCTGCAATCAAGGCTGGAGTCGGGTGAGGAGGAAAACGAGGTTGGTGCAGAGGAGGCGAGGAGAGGCCCAAGAGTGTTGTGTGAGAAGAAGAAAGTGGCTGTTGAGAGCCTGGACTTTGGGAGACTGTGGGGCTTGGTGGCGGTGCACTTAGTGACTTGTAAATAGTAGTATTGTATAATAAACGTGTGGTGATAGCTGAATTGGTGTCTGCCTGTGTGTGTCCGGGCCGCCCTATTTCACAACAGTTTATTTTTTGTTAAGACTTGCTGAATAGGGCCTTTACAGCTTCTCATACCTTAGGGCCTTACTTTGTCTAAGTTCAGCTCTATTTATAGTCATGCATTCTTTTAACGTATTTGTGAGAGTCTTTCCTTTAAGAGTTAAAGTTCAGACAAATTACTGAGTATGCTGCCATTTTTAATATGAATGGTGCAATGACCTCTCAAGTTGTAAACCACATGACTAAGCAACAAGGATCTCAATAAAAACAATAGGGTGTTTTTCATGCAAAAACTCACAAAACAGTGGTGATAGAAAATCATCAGCAAACAAAATGTTGATTTAATGACTATATTATATTATAAATAACCAGCACTTTAAATAATGTGAACCTGACAATAGCAACAGGGCTCGGAATCAAACCCAAGGCTTTGGAGCTGTGAAACATAAGAGCTAACCACTTTAAAACTTTGTTGCTCTTATTTTAAAATCTGAAGAAATTTTCTTTTTTGTTCGCAATGTAACCGTAAATGAAAAATTAAAGCAGTTATCATAGCTACATCAAATTGAAAAGTGCTAAAAGTTCACTTTGGTGGAAACTATAGTATTAAATGAAATGCAGAGGACTCTATTATTGTTTTTCTACAAAAAGCCTCCATTCTTACATGTATATTTTGCATTTTTTATCTTGCCCAACACACATACAGTAGATGTACCTTTAGATTATTACAAAATGAATTATTGTCCATAGACTTTTCCACTCATTTTGTGGGCTAGCTTTCTCCAGTTATGGTTTTCTGGGTCAGAGCCTATCCATGATGCAACATAGAAACCAACCTTTAATGGAGTCACAGGACACATTCAGGACATATATAACACTTGCTGCCTTAGGCAAACAGGATAATTAAAGACCTTAACCATCTTGCACAGCCGCTTTTCTTACTCCTACTTTTTGGTAAATGGTACAGGGCCATTGGTGCTGAACAATCAATCATAAAAACTAATTTTGATATGTGTGTTTGTGCATGTGAACAGTATGCTACATGCTATGTATACTTTTTATTCATTTTTGTATGGTATTTTGTCAACTATTCTGAGACACGCAAGTAAGAATTTCATTGTACTATGTACATATGACAATAAACAATACTTGACATTGACACAATGGTCAGACAATTTCAAGTCAACCTAACCTGCATATCTTTTGGGTGTGGAAAGAAAGTTGGACCATCCAGAGAAAATTCAACCAAGCACAAGAAGGACATACATAATCAACCCAGAGAGTGACCAAGATAAGAATTTAAAACAAGACTTTGGCTGCTGTTTGGGAGCAGTTCAAATTATCATAGTTAACTAACTGCACTGCAAAAATGAATATACAAAAATTAGACAAAAAAAAAACTTTAAATTTGAGTTATTTTGCTTTTTTTAGCAAAATTAACTGCCAATGGATAAGCAAAATTTACATGACAAGATTTCTTAAAAGTAAGCAAAATTATCATAATACAAAATGTTTTGATAAGTCATTAATTCGTACAATAAGGAAAACAGGATTTAATATCATGATTTAAATACTTTTCACTTGCTTAGATTTCATTTTTGCAGTGTATGGATTTAACTCTTTAAAATGCATAAAACAAAACTTTAAAAAGATCAAATTCAGAATAGCACTAGATAACATTTAAGATCTCATGCCATTTTCTAATCCACTTAATTGATGCCAGTGTTTTAGGGAAATGGCCAGAGCCTGTCTCAGATAGCATAGGGCACCATTCCATCACAGGGCGAACACACACCCGGGTCAACTTAACACTGGCAATTCACCTAACCTATATGTCTTTGGACAGTGGGAGGAAACCGGAGCACCTGGAGGTGCAAACTCCATGCAGGTAGCACCCAGGAAGCAAACCCTGGTCTCCTTACTGCAACACAACAGTGCTACCTCTGTACTACTGTGCCACCTACAATTGTCTGAAAAATTATAATAAAGGATGAATAAATAATGTTAATACTGTGTGAGATGTTGCAAGGGATACATTTGGAAGGCAAAGAGCAATAGGACAATACAAGCTAAGAGTCATCCAGTAGCAGTAGAGAAAGAGAGGTATCTACTGTGACAGTTGCACATGGTTTTATGAGGAGTTGGGGGCATCTAGGTGGCAGCAGTACAGATGGCAAATATTTCAAGATCACAGCCAAGACTGCAAGGATTCCTAGCAGGCAGGGGTGCATCAAGATGCTAAATACGACAGGCTTATATTTATAGACATGAACAGGTAGTCTGGAGGCTGCCTTGGTGACTAGTTCTTTAAAGACAGTTAAGTGTGTTGAGGAGTAGTAGTTTCAGTGACTACCAGAGGGCACTATGTCATTTCTATGTCAGCTATTGACATAGGGACTGTATCTGCTCCGAGGAGTATGGAAACACAGCAAAGTATGCTTCATATATTCATCCTTCCCTTGTGTTTTGTGGAATAAATTAATTGCTTTTGTGGCACCTCCATTCTTTGTTGGAATGATTTCACAAGTTAGATTATGTGACTTCATTCTTTCCCTTTTAATAATAATTGCAGTACTTTTAATTAATGTCCTGTAATGGACTGACTTCCCATCTAGGGCTGGTTTCTACCTAGTTTTGGCTCCCTGTGACTCTGACTTTGACCTCATATTGAAAATTACCAAGTACTTTAAAGTAATGAAATGTACTCATGAATGTCTCTTGTTATTAATGCTAACCGACTGATGTAAAAGTCTCCATTTGGCAGACAGCCTTTTTTTTAAAGGAGAAGGGAGAAAAGGTAGCAGTGTGTTTTTTTTAAAAATGAAAATAGCCCCAGAGAATGCTCGTGGACTTTGTCATACTCAAGAACATACTGTCTATGATACTGCTATAACTGTGATAAAATATCAAGAAGAAACTTGCTTACAGAAAGATTTTATTTTGCTTAATCCCCAGGATGGAAGCTTTTGTATACATTTACCATTTGTGTGACTTATATATAAGGGTGTGTGTGTCTATGTGTACTGTACATCCTGTAACAATTAGCTTTCTTCTGATGTCTTTGTTTGTTTTGACAAGAAGTATTCAGCAATATGAATCAACTACCCTCCTTAATTTTACGTAATGCCTTTCTATAGCAAACCAACCCAACGTGCTTTATGAGTAATAGAGCTATAGTGCAGATATTATCAGTGAACAAACAAAAACCTTTCTCTCTAAAAGACTGATTACTTTAGTAAGTAAAGGTTTTTTTTTCTAATTGTGCATAATAAGTGCATGTCCACAACAGGGTGACAATATATTGAATTCAAATGATTATTATTTTTATTGAGACTATTTAAAACATGCTTCTAATAATCACATTTTTTTTAAATATCTAAATTTATGGGAAACTCTCATTCTACAGTGACATCCAGTAGTAGTTTTAACATAATAATTTGTAAATGGACATGACTGTCAGAAATTGGTTGAGATTTTTTTAAATTGAAATCCTGATTATAATAACATATCCTTTACTAGTTTTTACTAAACACCCATGTAGTGTGCTCCCACTGTTTTTTCCACTATCTCTTCATTTACTGAACCCACTTAATTTATTTTCTGAGCTGCAGGGAGCTAGACTCTATTCCAACAACATTAGGCACAAAGACATGGCTTATGCACATCCCACAACCACCTGTTATGAGGGCTTCTTCTATAGGGAAATTTCAGGGTAGGAGACCACCTTCAATCAAGAATTTTGCTGTGTATTATCTTAGTATACATTGCCAGTATTTTAAATGTCCTACACAAGTTTTCCCTCTTTTGCTGGCTGAGAAGTGTTGTTTAAAGTGCCAACAGCAACTTTCCATTACCAATGGCTAGTATGTATACCTAGATCCCCCACCCATTCCTGATTTCCTTTCTAAAATTTCACACAGGGATCAGCAAGGTTACATGTGTTTCCAGAACACAACACTTACTGGTAAGCACCAAACCAAGATATGGCTCTAGTATGCTGTTCCTGGGAAATATTACTTAAAAATGTTATCAGTGTCTGCTTTCTAATTAGTGGATTAAAGAGCCACAAGACACATACTGGTGAGCACCAAATGAAGACATGGCTTTAATAGTGGGTTCCTGGAAACATTAACTTAAAAATGTTATCTGTTTCTAGTTTTTAATTAACAGATTGCTATTTTTTTTTAACATTTATTGGATACTTTCTAGTCTTACTTCATTGATCTCTCCACTGACATGATAAAACATCACATTTTTATATTTTTTAACTTCTCTAGTATTTTATTATCTATCTATATTCTGGATTTAGCAACCCTATGTAGCATTCCTTCAAAAGCAGGCAATGTATTGGAATTTCCCTGGGATGTCGCATCAAAAGGACCAAAAAAAAATGGGTCAGATATTCTGCATAATATAAAAAACATTTTCAGCAAGAAAAATAATCAAGCAGATGGTTATCTTTTAGATACAGGGATGATGAGAGGTTTAGACTTGAAATTAGATAGGAGGTCGGAAGAACTGTGTCTAATGTATTAGTTTTTTCATTACTGGCAGAGAAAAACATACATAGCATAGCAATTAACAGGGCTAATCCTAATCACACTGAGGATATCCATTCATGGTCTGAACTTAATTTTAGCCAGTGCTAGGTGCAGCAGCTGCAAGTAAGCAACCTGCCCTAGACGGGAGGCTAGTCCATTACAGGGAGGGGTCACACACATACTCCTGCACATAATAGGATGATTGACTACAGCCAACAACCTAAAATGCGGACGTGTGAGGCACTGTAGTTAAATATTCATTCCCCAAATCTGCTGGGTAGTTTTGTTCACTTGAGGTTATGTCATGTTAGAGTAACTGAAGCATGCAACAGTCCTACATTAAATACTGAAGTAAAATATTTGTACTCTGAATAAATGTATATTTTTGGTAATCTCCATCAAACGAAATTTCTAAGGACAAACTGGTTAACATGCCAAAGATTAGTGTAGAAAAAAGAGAAACTGCAGTCTGATGAGTCAAGGCTGTTATTTAAAGCTGTATTTTTTCCACGTAATTGCAGCCCAGCCACTGACTCACCATGCAGGCCTGTGCTCGTTACTCAGCTTGCTTTGGTCTGCTTTTTTATGGGAGAGGACATTGCTGATGTCTCTACACGAGATGTTAATGTAAGATGTACTTTTCAATTTTATCTGTACAGGACTTAGATTAAATTTTGGATATAAAAAACATCTATGTTAAATTCAGTGTATGATTAGTCTTTTTGTCTATTGTTGATATTATATTAGTATCATTAGTCTGAGGGAGGCATGAAAATAAGAATTTCATTGTACTATGTAAAGTACACATGACTATAAACTTGAACTTGCACTTGAAAGTGTTGTTACTTTTATGACATTTGCACCCCTTCAAAAGTGGAGATATGTTTCAGAATATTTTTATTTTCACCACAAGGTGGTGCTGATAGGCAAGTAGAGTAGTTCTTTTTTAAAGAAATTAAACACAACTCAAGATAGATTAAAATAACAGAAAATATAATAGTATGTTCCAAAGACATTCCATGAAACTCAGCTTTCAACCCCCACCTAACTAAGAGACCTACACTGGTCCAGAGGTCCATCTGAAATGGCCATTTATATAAGATAAAAGAGCAAACAAAATAAAAAGGCTCAGTACAGCACAGGCCCAGTATACTTGTTTTTTTAGAATTACGTTAATGGATTATTGCCACGTTGTGAAATAATTCTGAATTGATCCTTGTAAAAAGAATCTGATTTTTTCAGTTTCAGATAATGTAGAACAATGCTTATAGAAGGTGGATTGGGAACCTTTCAAATAAGTCTTTGTGTAAGTAGTGTAATATTGGATGTTACAGCTGGTTTTACATAACACACATTTACCCCAAATATGATATGCGGCTTTAGGAGTGATTTTTTAATCCAATGCTATCTGAGATATATACAAAAGAAAATGCCCAAAATGGTTTAAGTGTAGATCATTTTCAGAACATGTGGTCTGGTGGCATGGGCATTTGATGAGATCATTCACAAGATGCATCTTACCCCGGCTACATTTTAGACAATTGATCAATTGATATTATGACATTGAATTATGTCATGCTTGGTTAATATTGAAGCGGAATGTATTTTATGAATGGCCAAATTCCATTCCTTTTCTAAAATTTTAATTAAGCAGTTCCTTTTCCATTATTTCCCAAGTTCCTTGAGACTTTTCAATATGCCTTGGAGATGCTGTCTGAATCAAATTAACCAGTATCATATCAGCAAGATATTTACATAACAGATTAAGTGAAAATGATGGAATTTTGGTAGGTTGCTTCTAATAAAGTTTCTAATTGGCATATAGAATAAAACATGGGTAGCTGGAAGATCATATTTGGAGCATAATAGTTCAAAAGACCATCCATAGATTGCATACTGCATAGGTTAAAGAAGACTGAAGTAAGTGATCATAATGTATTAGGGTAGTCTTAAAATATATCCTAAATTGGTTCCGTATCTTTAATAATGGTAAACCACTGGGTGCTGATAATTTTACCATAATTAGTGTTGACAAAAGCACAGAACAAAGAATATTTGGAGCAAGATTTCCTTTCCATTTCTAATTATACAATTTCATTCATTTCTGCTAATTTATTGTTTTTAATTTATTAAAAGTTACAGCCAGGTAAATGAAGTGAATGTTAGGTGGTGCCATAGTTGCCTTTAGTACAAGTCTGTTTTGAGTTCCAGATAAATGGTATTACAATTAAATGTAACTTCTTAAATCAAGAATTGTACTGTATATAGGAGCTGTGGAAGTATATTTATTTTGACAATATTGATTCCCCTGGCTAATGTAAAATGGCAGACAGACAAACTATTAGCATCTTGATGGATGTTTTCCATTGTCTCACAGAAATTGTGTTTAAAGAGATCTTTATTTTTCCATGTAATGGCAATTCCTAGGAAGTTTAACTGTTTTCATACAATCAATGTATAGTGATCTAGATTGGTCTTGTGTGCAAGTGAATTCACTGGAAAAAACATGCTTCTGTTCAAATTAATTTTGAATCTGTAGATCTTAAAACATTCTCATAGCAAATGTAATACTAATGGAGTAGGAAAATGTGGGTATAAGATATAGTAGATAATTGTAATTCATGAGGGAAGTAGACAAAAGATCATATAAAAAACCTGATTAGAGTTTCTGGGATAATAATGCAATGATAATTAGAGGAAGAGGAAGAAGATATTTTTCTTATATTATGCCTTAGTAATTAATCTTAAAATCTTAGGTTTTGGCTCAGGTAGGAGAATGCTATGCAATGTTATGATTAATATTCATAGATTATAAACATCATAGTTGTCTTGATTGTCAGCTCAGTCACCACTCCATTATGTGACTATAACCTCCTTCTCAGATTGAAAATCAAAGCTTATGAATTCCTTTCAGTTAACCTTTATCTGATATATTGCCTTTCACTGCACATCATCATGAAGGTGAAAATGAGGTTATAGCTAAAGGTAAAAGTGACACAATGCTTACTGTATGCAGAATAAAAACAGCATTTATAAAATGTAAATTTTTTTTTATAAATTTAAAATTTAGCAGTGTACAAGTAGTTTCACAGAAGTTTAATGAGTAACTAGTAAAAATTCAGTGTCTTATTTCTAACGCAAAAAATCAATCCATCCTTCAATTTCTTATGCAGAATTTTGTGAATTAAATCAAGAACCCACTTAATGAAATTCAAGGTTATAGGGGGCTAGTGCCTGTGCTTCAGGTAGAAGGTAATCCATGATGAGATGAAAGCTCGTCACAGGGCATACATTCTCATGCACATACTGACACTCATTTATAAGAGAAAATTTAAAGTCACCAATTAAACAAATATATAAATGAGAGTACCCAGAGAAGAATCCATGCAAGACACATGTATGAGTGAGCATGTGTCTCAAACATAGTCATCTGAAGCTGTCAGAGAGAAGTACTACTGACTGTGCCACATACAATCCTAAAATATAAATTACATTTTTTAAACATAAAAAAGAACTTCAGGCTCTGTTTAAAAGGTTGATGGGATAAACTAAGACAGAAATAAGTTCATACAAAGATGAATGAGTATGTGGATGGTCACTTGGGTGGCAAGGAGGCATGAGACAGCAGAAAGCGTCCTAGGACCTACCGTAGAACCAGAACAGTAGTAGTAATTCCAAGACAAGGCATGAAAATGGTTATAATGTGGATTTTAAATGGCATTCCTCTCCTGAGAACCAGCAAGTCAAGATCTGGGAGGGAATCTGGGGCAAAGACTTGCTGGTAAAGGAGAGCCAAGTATAGCCGAGAATGAGAAGGAGAAGCTGGAAGTGACAGTGGAGAAGTCACACCACTGGACAGACAGAGCAACCGTATTTATGGGAAGACCCTGTAAAATGTTATGTTATTGTTCATGTACTGTTCATTTGTAATGACTGTGTTTTCTCTTTTTACATACTGTTGTGAACTGATGTAAGCTCATCCTAAAAAACTGAATTTGTAAACTAAGGACTGGGAAATGAAATTGCATAAATGGACAAAGCAGAGGATTGCCATTTAAACAGGCATTGGTCTAAATAAGGAAGTCAAAAGATTAATCACTTAATTTTTAGTGTACGAGGCAAAAATTCCATGGTCTTCAAACAAAGCAAAAGGTCACTTCTGCCTGAAAATTCTTCCCCTTCATTTTTTTTGGAACTATCCATAACCTTAAATAGCCTTGTTCATTGCAATTTCACACATAGAACCCCCGGCAACTGTGTCAACAGCAATTGACATCAAAGCTAACAATAAAGCAGACAAGGATACATTACAAACCCAAAATGGTGCCACAATGATGTCACCTAGAAAACAACAATATAAATTATTCAATTAAAATCAAAACCAATGTACTGAAATCATGCATAAGAGGACAGAATTGAGATTCAGAAGAGTTATGCTTGATGTTGCCTCAATTTCATGTCTCAGATCATTTATTTTTTTCTTTTTAAAGAATTATTGTCATCATGGAATGTAGTCTTCACTAATACACTCCCTTTTATGTGTGCTTCTCCATTCTCAGATCTGATTCTAATCAACACTAATTATGCTACACCCATGTGATGGGTGGGGTAAAGGTAGCTTGAGAAATATGAATTGTGTCTCAGTGAATGCTCTGGGTTGAGTTTTGCTTGCTGTGTTGTCTCTGCCCTTTAGACTCTTTTTATTAGGCTTTTATCTGGTGTTTTTGGATGCATTTATTTAATTGTGTTGCCTGCTTCATGTTTTTTTACTCTATCATTCAAACATTTTTAAAGAAATCAAATTTAGTTACAAATGTTGTTAAGAATTAAATATAACACCTGTGAAAAATTGCAATTAGAATTTCATCCTGGACATACCACAGAAACAGCCTTAAATATGATGATAACGAATATCCTCCAATGCTGAACATGCTACAGTTGCTATGTTTTCAGATTGAAATACAACATTGTTATGCAATTGGCTATCATGTTCAACTACTACACAGCTTGGTTTAATATATTGTATTAATTTTTATAGATTTCTTTAAAATCCTTAAATTGCAGATTAATAAGACATACAGTACTGCATTGTATTCACATCAGATCAGATGCAGCAGAGAAAGAAAAAGATTAAAAAAGATTATCCATAGTTCAGCATGCTCAATTAACTGAGGAAAAAAAATGAAAAAATAATAAATGACTATCATTTGCTTGTAGAATAAATTTAATTTTTTCTATGTTTTTAATTAAATAGGATATCAATTTCTGATTGTTTTGTAGTAGGTAGGATAGAATTCTCACAGTTGAGCAAGCTAAGATCTACTGCCTACCTTATGCTTTTATGTTCTGCCAGCTTTTTTGACAAAGTCTTTTGAATTCTGAATTAAAATTAATATAATTTAATTATTTATCTTTTCTTTGGATGGCTGTCAAATTTTCTTCTCCTCTTCTGGTTTGAACCACTACTGTATATCTATCATTTGGACAAGAAGCCACCCTACTCTCTTGCTCACTTGGGAAGCCTAAGTTCAAAAGTTGTATTAAGAGAGCAACCACTTCTAAAGGCATGGCCAGGCTGTGTACACCTGCCAATGAAGATGCCACCAGACTGCAGAGTCTGCGTTGTCATAGACTAGATTACGATTCAACTTGCATTTATTTGTTATCATATGAGCTGCCTTCTTCACCCCTTAACTTTCTTCAGAATAAACTAGTTTAGAAAGACAGTGGATTAGTTCCTCAATATTTTATCTTGGAGGACTTGTGGTGCTTATAAAGGGGTTGTCATCATGTTAGACCTACTTTTACATCCCAAGCTCCTTTATGTAAAGATATCCAATGGCTGGAGTTTTATAAATAGATTGCATTTTTTGTCCTCAAGTGGAAACTCATTCTGCTCCAGTTGGCAACAATGAAAAAGTCAGTGCACACATGCTAAGATTATTGTCAAATAGCTAATTTCTAAGGAAAGCACATTCTAAAATACAATCCAGAATGCAACAGAACATGTATAAACATAACTGTTCAAAAGTTCTTATAAATATACTATACAAAGATCATTACAGATAGTCCAATAGAAAATATTTTTATTCTGTTTTATTTCCAATTGATCTAGATTGCAATGTGGGTAGATTTAATCCAGACTCTTTTTTTTATTTGTTATAGAGTCATGTGTGCAGCTGCTCCTGGATGGAAGGACCCTGAAAGTATTGGAAAGCAGTTGTTAATTATCTTGTGTGATTCAAACTTGGCCACTTTGCTTTTTCCAGTGAGTCAAATATGCAATTCTTGAACACCATAACTCAGTGTCCACAGAAAGAAGACCCTGAAAAGATAACTTTGCTCAGCTTACTCTTGTCATCCACAGAGAGACCTGCTACATCAGGATAAGGATGTGAAAGTCAGTGTACTCTTATATCTATAGTAAAGTTTGTAAAATCCTTACATCTGTCTGATTTCATAGCTGTTTAAAAGTATTTCATACAGGCTTTGTGCTTTTTGTCTTTTATTTTTCATCATTTTATATTGTTTGATACGTTAACCCAGAGATTCAAGATGAAATGAACAGGGGTGAAGTCACATGGCCAACATGTGATGTGAAGAGGATGTGGTCAGATAGTGTTTATGGCAATTTTCTTCAACTAATAATGATAAGATCATCAGCTCTTATGATTTTTTTAATATGGCAAATACTCAATTTTACAGCTAAAAAGTTTATTTGCTTATTTTTTTGTACTTTGTAATTTATGTCTGTGTGTCTAAGTTTACGTCCCTTAGAGTATTCATTGTATTTTAGAAATTTTTGGTCAATATTTGTGTTACTGTTTTGCTTAATTTCTTAACTATATTTCCTTGTTAAATCTGTTGTTTATATATTTTTTTTTTGTGACATCATCACAGCACCATTTTGTTTGCCCATTCAATGTGGCTGCTAATTTGTATGAGGTTTTTCGTGGGCATCCCTGTATTATTTACAATAAAGATGACTACTGCTAGTCATGTAGATAAGGTGTGTGATGTTAACACATTGCCACTATAAATGATTGCAGCACACTTATAAAAGTGTCCAAACTTTGGATACTCTCAAAGGAAAGACTTCACAATTTTAATGTGTTAGTTATATCTTTAAATTCAACATATTTGATTAGAATTTTGTTATTGACTTTCTTTGAGCCTACGATTTATAAATTATTTGTTAGTTTTTAGGTGCGTTTGCATACAATGTGAAAGCACCTACTGTAATAGCCATGTCCATTGTATGTCTTTCTGTCCATTTGTGCATCTGATAAAGGAGGATTAATGTTTTCAGGAAAAGTGTCCCAAAAGCCTCATTAGGATAAAACAGACACAAGCAACTAAAGGTGATTTTTCTTCAGTTCACCCACCCTAATATTGCATTTTTAGATTTTAACAAGTGATTACAGATTGTGATATATGGCCGGCCGTTCATCCTGGCCAATACCCCCAGGCCGCCAGGTGGAGCTCTCCCTGCAGCATGGAGGTGCCCCTAATGCCAGCAGGGAATTATGAAGATTGGAGTTTTCCTTTCCAGCCCTGCTGAATACCACGGGGTCCACTAGAAGGCACTGCAGGGAGGAGCAGCAACTATTTGCCCTATGCCCCGGAAGTACATCAGAGTCACATGCACAAGAGGAATGACGTGTTTCCGGGATGAAGAAGAGGACTTTTTATCTGACCCGGAAGTGATAAGAGTCACATGGACTAAAGGCTGGGAAACACTTTCGGGTCAAAGACTATAAAAGGCTCTGAGAAACACCAGAGCATTGAGCTGAGCTGGGTGGAAGGGTGGCAACGCGTCTGGGAGAGTGGAGGATTGATTATTGTTTATTGTATTGATTTATATGAGTGTTGTGGAGAGGAGGGTGCTTTGTGCACGTATTTGTCCTAATAAATTCAATATTTGGACTTCTACCTGGTGTCTGGCGTGGTGTCCGAGGGTTCAAGGGAGTGATAGCGCCCCCATATCTGTCACAAGATTGTTTTTCATGTGGGTGTGTGTCTTTTAATTTTTCTTATGGAAGACAAATGCTTTTTATAATTTACTATTTTTTAAATGTAAAAACAGTAGTTTGGTTTGTTATGGAATAAAAATAGAAAGACTAAACTTTTCATACTTTTAATTTACCAAACTTGTACAGTTACCTATGAATTTAGATCAATGGAAGTATTCATAAAACTTCATATTCAAAAAAGAGCAAAATAACTAAAAGCCGATGTGAAGGCTGAGTCTGCTTCTTGACAACACAGTTCTACTTCCAGGTTCTCCCTGTTCCTGTATTTTTAGGGAGGTTTAGGGACAGTGACAAATCTGTCTGAAACAAAGGCATTCCACTGTTGATTAAAACTGGTAAATAAAATAAAATAAATTGGTAGCATTAAATGTTAAATATGTTTATTTTATTATTAATAATTTGATAACTTTTGTCTCTGTTCTTCAATGTATATCTTTCTGCATTAATCTGACAAATTGTAAAACTTTTCTAAAAATAATGGTACACTAAAAACATTTACCAAAACTAACATTGAATGATTGGACCTCAGAAAAAGATACACATGCTCTGCAGAATTCTCAATGGGAGTTGAGGGGGTGAGAAAGAGAGCACTCACCTGCAAGAAAAAATCCCTTGGTTTTGACTCATGTTTTCTAGGCAGTTTCTGTTCTAGCATGGATCACATCAAAGAGGTGGAGAACGAGAGGGTGGAGTTATGTCAGACCTCATGTAAGCAGAGGGAGACTTGGAATTGGTGTGTGTGGTGGACTCGTAAGAGGAAAACGAGGTGGGGCAGCTGAGACATACTGTAAGTAAAGTCTCACATTAGGAGCACTGTATGATGTATGATGAAGTGGAGCAGTGGAAGTGATGTGAAACCAAGGACCACTCCTTTTTTTAAGTGCCAATTTGTATCAGTTTTTATTGTTATTATTTGTGTGTGTGTGTGTGGGTGTGCGTGTGTGTGTGTGTGTGTGTGTGTACGTGTTCCCTCACATGTAACCTGAGAGCTGCTTGTGTATCACATAGGTTGTCAACCAGCAGCTCCAATCAATGACAATATTGATATAGAACTACTTTTAAACCAAACAACAAAATTTTGGGTAATATTTATTAAACAAAACAATGTGAAGTAATTTAAAAAAAAAAAAAAAGGTCAGCCTTGGCAGGGCTACTGCGGACCACAGAGCACATCATGGTGACATACAGTTTAAAACCCCTACTGTATTATACCCATTAGCCTGAGGAGGTGAAGGATATGTTAAATTTCAATCTTTGATGTAAGTTGCTAAATTCCAGCACCATTTGCTGAAATCTGTCATGATTTAGCTAGGACTCCATCCCTGACTTTTTCTTTTCTTTTAACTTACTTATTTTGTTGTTTTTTATGTTATTTTTTGTGTTTTATGGTATTGAATGTTTTTTTTTCTTTTTGTATTATATTACTCTTCAATGTGTATTGTCTTGGTTATCAATGACTAGCTGTGCTACCTGTCTAAAATGGGTTGAAATTTAAGTAGTCAACAAAGAACTCATATTTTTTATTTGATACATGGGTTGTCTATTTAGTCTGGTATAAAAATACACATCCAATCCCTTTCCCTTGTAGACCACAGACCAATCTTACAGTGAAATGTTTTTCTGGGAAAATGCTGTGGTTGTTGGTATCGGATTGGCCTGGTTTAATGACTCTAGCCTTGTCATATCAAGGCTTTGGTTTCCTAATGTGTACATCGATTTTTTGTTATTTTCAGTCATCAATTACCCACCACATGAAGTTATCAGTCATTAGCAATACAGTTATAAACCTCATTCATATGGCCCAAGTGGATTCAAGAAAGTTGCTACCACGCTGCTGTTGCTGGCATATAATATTGGACAACCAAATAGGTCAATTGCCTTATTTATATACCCTTATTTGATAATTTTAGTATCATTTTTTTCACTATTTTAATATTTTTCTTCCTAACTTTAACAATCTGATGGACATACAAATACATAGACACACACATAGACACTTGCCCTTTCATTAGGATGGAGTCTTTATTATTATATTATGTTAATTCTGTTAGTTATTATGCCAGTGTTTGGTAACTTTAGCCACAAGTGGTGGGGCTCCCTTGACTCTGCAACTGTGGCTGCAGGTGGTCTGCTTATTGCCTGAAAGGCATTAGCTCCTGTTTGTGTTGTTCAGCTCCTCTTTTCTTGATTAATCTTTTGAGATTTTATAAGTCCTTGCTTTGACACTTTTGGTTTTGGGATATTTTTGTTCTGCCCTTGGTTTCTGGTTTTTGTCTTGTAGATTTGGATTTTGCTCACTTTTGGGTTGCCTCTTTGAGGTATCATTTTATTATATCATATTCCTTTTTTCTTCTACATACTGTTTGTTTAGTTTTTGAAATCCTTTTTGAATAAATCTAGTTATTAGTGTAATAAACTCTGCTCTGTTCTTTGGAATGTGGGTTTATATGGCTCCCCTTACCCTTTTTGGAATTTATAGGCCTGACCTTTTTGAGGGTGCAAGCCCAGACCTGCACGGAGTTTCTGGGACAGACCTACTTTATATTTTTAGGCGCATTTGGTAGTTTGACGTGGGTCCCCCCCTTCCCATGGGCTCACCACCTATGAGAGGGGCCAAGGAGGTCGGGTGCAGTGTGAGTTGGGTGGTGGCCGAAGGCGGGGACCTTGGCGGTCCGATCCTCGGCTACAGAAGCTGGCTCTTGGGACGTGGAATGTCACCTCTCTGAAGGGGAAGGAGCCTGAGCTAGTGCGCGAGGTTGAGAGGTTCCGGCTAGATATAGTCGGACTCACCTCGACGCACAGCTTGGACTCTGGAACCAATCTCCTTGAGAGGGGCTGGACTCTCTACCACTCTGGAATTGCCCCCGGTGAGAGGCGCCGAGCTGGTGTGGGTATACTTATTGCACCCCGACTTGGAGCCTGTTCATTGGGGTTTACCCGCCTTCGGGTGGGGGGACGGGTCCTAACTGTTGTTTGTGCGTATGCACCGAACAGCAGTTCGGAGTACCCACCCTTTTTGGAGTCCCTGGAAGGGGTGCTAGAGGGCATACCTTCTGGGGACTCCCTCGTACTGCTGGTAGACTTCAATGCTCACGTGGGCAATGACAGTGAGACCTGGAAGGGCGTGATTGGGAGGAATGGCCCCCCCGATCTGAACCTGAGCAGTGTTTTGTTACTGGACTTCTGTGCTCGTCACGGATTGTCCATAACGAACACCATGTTCAAGCCTAGGGGTGTTCATATGTGCACTTGGCACCAGGACACCCTAGGCCTCAGTTCGATGATCGACTTTGTGGTCGTGTCATCGGACTTGCGGCCACATGTCTTGGACACTCAGATGAAGAGAGGGGCGGAGCTGTCAACTGATCACCACCTGGTGGTGAGTTGGCTTCGATGGTGGGGGAGGATGCCGGTCAGGCGTGGTAGGCCCAAACGTGTTGTGAGGGTCTGCTGGGAACGTCTGGCAGAGCCCCCTGTCAGAAGTAGCTTCAACTCCCACCTCCGGCAGAACTTCGACCACATCCCGAGGGAGGTGGGGGACATTGAGTCCGAATGGGCCATGTTCCATGCCTCTATTGTTGAGGCAGCTGACCGGAGCTGTGGCCGTAAGGTGATCGGTGCCTGTCGTGGCGGCAATCCCCGAACCCGCTGGTGGACACCGGCGGTGAGGGATGCCGTCAAGCGGAAGAAGGAGTCCTACAGGACCCTTTTGTCCTGTGGGACCCTGGAGGCAGCTGATAGGTACCGG
Organism: Erpetoichthys calabaricus; assembly: GCF_900747795.2. Lineage (NCBI taxonomy): Eukaryota > Metazoa > Chordata > Cladistia > Polypteriformes > Polypteridae > Erpetoichthys > Erpetoichthys calabaricus. Next base: position 225,208,228 of record NC_041395.2, on the reverse strand, counting down.
CAGGCCAAGCAGAATGAAGCTTTGGTGGTTGCTGAGGCAAAAACTCGGGCGTGGGAGGAGTTTGGGGAGGCCATGGAGAACGACTTTCGGACGGCTTCGAGGAGATTCTGGTCCACCGTCCGGCGTCTCAGGAGGGGGAAGCAGTGCAGTGTCAACACTGTATATGGTGGTGATGGTGCGCTGCTTACCTCGACTCGGGACGTTGTGGGTCGGTAGGGGGAGTACTTCGAAGACCTCCTCAATCCCACTAACATGCCTTCCAATGAGGAAGTAGAGCCTGGGGACCCAGAGGTGGGCTCCCCCATCTCTGGGACTGAGGTCATCGACGTGGTCAAAAAACTCCTTGGTGGCAGGGCCCCAGGGGTGGATGAGATACGCCCGGAGTTCCTCAAGGCTCTGGATGTTGTAGGACTGTCTTGGTTGACACGCCTCTGCAACATTGCATGGACATCAGGGACAGTGCCTCTAGATTGGCAGACCGGGGTGGTGGTCCCCCTCTTTAAGAAGGGGGACCGGAGGGTGTGTTCCAACTACAGAGGGATCACACTCCTCAGCCTCCCTGGAAAAGTCTATTCAGGGGTCCTGGAGAGAAGGGTCCGTCGGATAGTCGAGCCTCGGATTCAGGAGGAACAGTGTGGTTTTCGTCCTGATCGCGGAACAGTGGACCAGCTCTATACCCTTAGCAGGGTCCTGGAGGGTGCGTGGGAGTTTGCCCAACCAGTCTACATGTGTTTTGTGGACTTGGAAAAGGCATTCGACCATGTCCCTCGGGGAATCCTGTGGGGGGTACTCCGAGAGTATGGGGTACCGGACCCCCTGATAAGGGCTGTTCGGTCCCTGTACGATTGGTGCCAGAGCTTGGTCCGCATTGCCGACAGTAAGTCGAACCCGTTTCCAGTGAGAGTTGGACTCCGCCAGGGCTGCCCTTTGTCACCGATTCTGTTCATAACTTTTATGGACAGAATTTCTAGGCGCAGCCAGGGTGTTGAGGGGGTCCGGTTTGGTGGACTCAGGATTGGGTCACTGCTTTTTGCAGATGATGTTGTCCTGTTTGCTTCATCAGTGATCTTCAGCTCTCTCTGGATCGGTTCGCAGCCGAGTGTGAAGCGGCTGGGATGGGAATCAGCACCTCCAAATCCGAGACCATGGTCCTCAGCCGGAAAAGGGTGGAGTGCCCTCTCAGGGTTGGTAGCGAGATCCTGCCCCAAATGGAGGAGTTTAAGTATCTCGGGGTCTTGTTCACGAGTGAGGGAAGAATGGAGCGTGAGATCGACAAGCGAATCGGTGCGGCATCCGCAGTGATGCGGGCTCTGCATCGGTCTGTCGTGGTGAAAAAGGAGCTGAGCCATAAGGCAAAGCTCTCAATTTACCAGTCGATCTATGTTCCTACTCTCACCTATGGTCATGAGCTATGGGTAGTGACCGAAAGAAAGAGATCGCGAATACAAGCGGCTGAAATGAGTTTCCTCCGCAGGGTGTCTGGGCTTTCCCTTAAAGATAGGGTGAGAAGCTCAGTAATCCGGGAGGGGCTCAGAGTAGAGCCGCTGCTCCTCCGCATCGAGAGGAGTCAGATGAGGTGGCTCGGGCATCTGATCAGGATGCCCTGGTGAGGTGTTCTGGGCACGTCTAACCGGGAGGAGGCCCCGGGGAAGACCCAGGACACGCTGGAGGGACTATGTCTCTCAGCTGGCCTGGGAACGCCTTGGGATTCTCCCGGAAGAGCTAGAAGAAGTGGCCGGGGAGAGGGAAGTCTGGGCATCTCTGCTCAAGCTGCTGCCCCCGCGACCCGACCTCGGATAAGCGGAAGAGGATGGATGGATGGATGGATGGTAGTTTGAGTCTTTTCTTGAGTTTCGTGGGCCCAAATGTTATAAAATAATGAGGCTGTCAAATAATTTTTTGCAAAGCACTCTGGTCTTTTTGAATTTGCTTTATGACAGAAAATACCCTCTTCTTTTCAGAATTACTAATTTTTAAATGCTTCAGGAACCAGCAGCTAGCAATAAAAGATAACAAACTTCAGACCCAACACTAAGAGGATTATCCTGGAAATCCAAATCAGTGCTGTTTAATTTTTAATGTACAACCAAGCACATTCACATCTGTCAGGCCAAATAGAATTTCTGAGCTCATTATTGATAGACAAACACTTGGAATAGACCTCTATCCTTTATAATTGTAATCAATTCTGTTACAGCAATTTAAATGACTTCTTACCGGAATTCTGAGCCATAACTAATGGTTCTGAGAGGAAGTTCATGTAAACCACATTATTAGTAAATTTTATATTTTAAATAAGGAGCTAAAATAGTTAATAGACAGAGACATTCAAGACAAGGGAAGTAGATGTAACTAAACATACTTATATGTGTAAGCCATAATGGTCTGTCAGAAGAATTTAATAATTTAATGTGAAATCATGATTTGAGGAAGACTTTGGTGGAAATAATAAGCCTAACACTGAGGTTAGGTGCTCATAATATTGAAATGTTGAAAGAAAGAGTGAAAAGAAAGCAGTAAATCCAATACTACTCAGGGTACAAAGTGAAGGTTAAGACAAAAGAGCACAGTCACATAAATGATACCAGAAACAATTGTCAGTTCACCACATGAGGGTAGTCTTAGAGTTAGTGGCAGCAATAAACCCCATACCAAAAACAGCTTGATGTCCAAGTCCATCCATCCATCCATTTTCCAACCCGCTGAATCCGAACACAGGGTCACGGGGGTCTGCTGGAGCCAATCCCAGCCAACACAGGGCACAAGGCAGGAACCAATCCTGGGCAGGGTGCCAACCCACCGCAGGACACACACAAACACACCAAGCACACACTAGGGCCAATTTAGAATCGCCAATCCACCTAACCTGCATGTCTTTGGACTGTGGGAGGAAACCGGAGCGCCTGGAGGAAACCCACGCAGACACGGGGAGAACATGCAAACTCCACGCAGGGAGGACCCGGGAAGCGAACCCAGGTCCCCAGATCTCCCAACTGCGAGGCAGCAGCGCTACCCACTGCGCCACTGTGCCGCCCCATGTCCAAGTCTTTTCACCTAATTAATTAATTAATGTTTTAATAGTGTCAGATGCTTTAGTGGTTCATCTTTAGTACAAGATCTCAAAATTTCTAAAATATCTATTAAATACAAAAGTACAATCCAAAAAATAGATGGAGGCCATATTGGTGGCAGATTTTTAGAATTTATTATATCTTCAGTAAATATTTATTATAGGATGATCTCTACTTAACCTAATTTTGGCTTCCTATGGTTGAAACTGCAATTCAGGAAGCCTGGAGTACAGATTGTTTTTGTACTTGTTTATCTGATCTCATTCTTCTAACCACTATGTCATGTGTTTCTGAAAGGAATGCAAAGGTTTCTGAAAGGTTTTCAGCAAAAAAGAAATAACTAATGAATTGCTACTATAATTGTGCATAATTGTGCTATGGAGACAGTAACATACAGTAGCACAAGGAGACAACATAACAAATACCTTGCTTCCCCTTGGGTGAAGTTTCACATTCAGTAGTCCCCCTGTCTGACATGAAGAGCACCAAATGCACTTACAGTATATCAGGCTACCTTTCTTCTTCACCTTTCACCTTCCTCACTTTTAAAGCTCAAATGAGCACTTTCCAAACACTCAAACTCAACTTCACACTCAATAGTGTAATGGACAGAAGGGGCTTTTTAAAGTCCTCCAGGCATTGATCACAGGCTCCAGTTCATCCTTAAAGTACTAGGCAGACAATAAGTCCCATGACCTTTATCCTGGCTGAAGTGAATTATTTTTGAGTATGGGCTCTTTGAGAAAAATAGGCTTGGGTGGATTACCATATGTCAGGATATTTTTCAGGAATGTTTCTGCATTTTCAGAAGTATTTTTCATTACTGAAAATACTATAATTGCATTAAAACGTGATTTGTATATATGAAGGCCCAGTATGTGAACAGAACCCTGCAAAGATTGTCATTCTGGAAGCTAATTATTGCTGGTTGTTTTCAATAAACTTGCAAACCAGTCACACACTACCCAATTCATAAAAGCCACTTTTCCTTCTTCTTGAGTCAACACAACTCAAGTAATCTGAACATTTTATTTGATTCTTCCTGTATGAAAGTGTCCAGTTTATAAGCTGTAAAAAAACATAACATTTTATAACTTAACATTTTATTTTTAATACCAATTGTGTAAATGGTTAAAAGATTTGTTAATTGTGATTTCATCTTTAACTTTGGTGTTAAAATTAAATTAATATTTAAAAAAATGTAAAAAATACATTACACAGACAATTAGTTTATGGGTCCTTATTCTCAATTAATTAATGATGGTATAATTTACTGTTACAAACCATACAGGTTAGCGGTCTTTCCTTCTGACCGTTATTTGACAGTTAAATGTTTGGCAGTTCAATTTTAACTGTAAAATCATAGTAAAAATGCATTGCAGTGTGAAACACGTAAAGTGTTGTAACTGTTTTTGAACTGCAACTTTACATGAAATGCACTTGGCAGCTTACAGGTCAATGTGGTTGATCTGGTGATCATCATCAGACTACCATTTTTTCACCAGATCAACACAAAACATTTGTAAAACAGGATAGGACACAAACAAAGGTGAAGAGCTGCCTTTGTGATCCTGTATAACTGGATTTGCAAAAGCTAAAAAAATATGAAGTAAATGTGGAGTAGCATTTTCAGATTGGAGTTCTGAAGAGGAACTGAAACAAGATGGCTACTTTCTATTGGCAGGAAGGGGAGGGTCAAGCAGACAGACAGACACAGAAGTGACACCAGCAATAGAGATGGTGTCAGTCTTCTGTTTGGCAGAGGGAAGAGAGGAGAAGGCATTAGTACTCAGTGGCAACACCTGGTCCACCATGTAATTACCATCATCAAAGCCCTTTAGCTGTCTCCCATGTGCACACAAAGTGACACACTTTACTCAGAAAGAAGAAGATGAAAAATCACAATCAGTGCAAAACAGAAAAAGGGATATTACTATTGATCAATGAACTTTTTATAAATAACTGAAATATAGTGTAGTAGGTTTCAGAGCCTATTTAGCCAACAACGATAGAGCAAATCAGAACCGAAATCCTGAATGAGATGATTATCACTGTGAAAACGATTTGTGCACACCAAGTCTCGGTCACCAATGATACTAACACATCTGTCTGTGGAATGTGAGAGGAAATCCAGAATACACTGAGAAAATCCACAAACACTGGGGAAGAATATGCAAAAAACACTGACAATTACAAACTCCAAATCTGCCAACCTTTGCAACACACTACCATCTGCTGGTTGTGATAATCTTCTTATCATAGGTAGTTATATTGCTAATATTTTTTGTAGCTATAATGAGTCTTTTTGGTGAAAACTTATCTGCTTTATAATACCGTTGCTGGCCACCTACAATTGTAATAGCTGGCAGTATCAGGTTGCCACTTTTTCTGTCTTACTCAATTTTTTAAAAATACTTTACTTTAATGTTTAGGAAGGCTACCTAGGAGTTCACTCACTAATTCATTTTAAAGTCCATATTATTCCAGTTCTCAATCAATCAATTTACTATGAATGACTTTGGAATAGGGAAGTTGGAGAACCTAGAGAAAAGCCATACATATATGGAGAAATATGTACAGTTTAGTGTACAGTCCAGGATTTGGACACTTGAACTATATGACAGTAAAGCCATCCCTTAAGAAAAGGGCCTTTAAAGACGGTGATCAGCATGAGCTCAAGCGCGTGCAGAAGGAACTCCGAGTCCAGCTCAGGGCGGCGAAGGAGCAGTACAGGAGAAAGCTAGAGCAGAACAACAGCATGAAGGAAGTGTGGGATGGGATGAAGATCATCACTGGCTGCAGCTCGAAGCGGGGTACCACCATCGAGAGAGACGTGAAGTGAGCAAACCAAATGAACATCTTCTTTAACAGGTTTGACCACCCTAACCCACTCTCACCTCGGAGTACTGCACTCTCTACACATCCTTCTGCTGATACCAACATAGGAGAGACATCCCCACCCACAATTACAGCAGCGCAAGTGAGCAGAGAGCTGAGGAAACTTCGTGTTAGCAAAGCAGCAGGTCCAGATGGAGTATCGCCACGACTGCTGAAGGTCTGTGCATCAGAGCTGGGGGGTCCTCTACAGCGCATCTTCAACCTGAGCCTGGAACAGGGGAAAGTCCCGAGGCTTTGGAAAACATCTTGCATCACCCCAGTCCCAAAGGTATCACGTCCTGGTGAGCTGAATGACTTCCAGCCTGTCGCTCTAACATCACACGTGATGAAGACCATGGAGCGGCTGCTGCTTCACCACCTGAGGCCACAGGTCCAACACGCCCTCGACCCTCTGCAGTTCGCATACTAGGAGAAGGTGGGAGCGGAAGATGCCATCATCTATATGCTACATCGATCCCTCTCCCACTTGGACAGAGGCAGTGGCGCTGTAAGAATTATGTTTCTAGACTTCTCTAGCGCCTTCAACACCATCCAACCTCTGCTCCTTAGGGACAAGCTGACAGAGATGGGAGTAGATTCATACCTGGTGGCATGGATCGTGGACTATCTTACAAACAGACCTCAGTATGTGCGTCTCGGGAATTGCAGATCTGACATTGTGGTCAGCAACACAGGAGCGCCGCAGGGGACTGTACTTTCTCCGGTCCTGTTCAGCCTATATACATCGGACTTCCAATATAACTCGGAGTCCTGCCACGTGCAAAAGTTTGCTGACGACACTGCTATCGTGGGCTGCATGAGGAGTGGGCAGGAGGAGGAGTATAGAAACCTCATCAAGGACTTTGTTAAATGGTGCGACTTAAACCACCTACAACTGAACACCAGCAAAACCAAGGAACTGGTGGTGGATTTTAGGAGACCCAGGCCCCTCATGGACCCCGTGATCATCAGAGGTGACTGTGTGCAGAGGGTGCAGACCTATAAATACCTGGGAGTGCAGCTGGACGATAAATTGGACTGGACTGCCAATACTGATTCTCTGTACAAGAAAGGACAGAGCCGCCTGTACTTCCTTAGAAGACTGGCATCCTTCAACATCTGCAGTAAGATGCTGCAGATGTTCTATCAGATGGTTGTGGCGAGTGCCCTCTTCTACGCAGTGGTGTGCTGGGGAGGCAGCATTAAGAAGAAGGATGCCTCACGCCTGGACAAACTGGTGAGGAAGGCAGGCTCTATTGTTGGCATAGAGCTGGACGGTTTGACATCCGTAGCAGAGCAACGGGCACTCAGCAGGCTCCTATCAATTATGGAGAATCCACTACATCCATTAAACAGTGTCATCTCCAGACAGAGGAGCAGTTTCAGCGACAGACTGCTGTCACTGTCCTGCTCCACTGACAAACTGAGAAGATCATTCCTCCCCCAAACTATGCGACTCTTCAATTCCACCAGAGGGGGTAAATGTTGAACATTATTCAAGTTATTGTCTTTTTTTTACCTGCATTTTTTATTACTCTTTAATTTAATATTTTTTGCTGCTGGAGTATGTGAATTTCCCCCTGGGATTAATAAAGTATCTATCTATCTATCTATCTATCTATCTATCTATCTATCTATCTATCTATCTATCTATCTGTCTGTCTGTCTGTCTGTCTGTCTGTCTGTCTGTCTGTCTGTCTATCTATCTATCTATCTATCTATCTATCTTAACTAAAGTAACATCTTCTGTTCTTGGCTTCAAGTGTGAGCCATATTCTGCTGCTTTGAGAATGTCCATAAAACTCTCACAGCATTAAGGTAGGATGCTTGGAAAGAGGGCAGGAATGAAACCTTACATCACTGTTATCTGCATACTAAATTATAAAGTTAAATTTGAGCTTTATTTTGAGGCAACCCTTTTAATACTGATTTTTACTGTATTTGGAAAAAGCATCATGATAAAACAACAGCAAAATACACTATACAAAAAATGATGGACACCCTAGAATGTCAGATGATCTCAGCAAACCTCAATGTAGTTTTATTTTTAGGATTCAGTATGTTAATATATTTATTGAATATATCTTTGTACCTGGTAAGATGAGAGTGTTTGAAGATGAAATGCAACAACCAATGAACAGTGAACTGATCTTCACATAGGCACAATGTTTCACTGATATGTAATTGGGCTGTGTCAGAATTGTAAGCAGAGTTTGTGTGATATGAAATCATGCAGCAGAATTTTATTTCTATTTTGTAATCAGTTCAGTTAGCCAATGAAAGGTGTCAATTTGTTTGAGATCTCATTGCATCCATAATGGCTAACATGATACAGCTTCCTACTATTTCTGTCTTGTAAAATTTATGAACTTGGTCTTTATAAAGTCCAATTAGTGTGTAATGAAAGTTTCATCCTTAGTCTAGTAAATTTACTGCACCAAACTTTAACCATTTTTATTTGATTTCTTTTAAATTTTCCACATAAGCAGCATCATTCTTCCATCATTCTTCTGTTTTTTACAAAAGTGTGTTATGCTACATTCATACTCCTACATTTCAATGCCACATAACTGGAGTATCCTCAGGTGACAGGTAAAGTCAATTACAGTCATATGAAAAGTTTGGGAACCCCTCTCAGCCTGCATTATAATTAACTCTACTTTCAACAAAAAAGATAACAGTGGTATGTCTTTCATTTCCTAGGAGAATCTGAATACTGGCGTGTTTTCCAAACAAAGATTTTTAGTGAAGCAGTATTTAGTTGTATGAAATTAAATCAAATGTGAAAAACTGGCTGTGCAAAAATGTGGGTCCCCTTGTAATTTTGCGGATTTGAATGCATGTAACTGCTCAATACTGATTACTTGCAACACCAAATTGGTTGGATTAGCTCGTTAAGCCTTGAACTTCATAGCCAGGTGTGTCCAATCATGAGAAAAGGTATTTAAGGTGGACAATTGCAAGTTGTGCTTCCCTTTGACTCTCCTCTGAAGAGTGACAGCATGGGATCCTCAAAGCAACTCTCAAAAGATCTGAAAACAAAGATTGTTCAGTATCATGGTTTAGGGGAAGGCTACAAAAATCTGTCTCAGAGGTTTAAACTGTCAGTTTCAACTGTAAGGAATGTAATCAGGAAATGGAAGGCCACAGGCACAGTTGCTGTTAAACCCAGCAGGCCAAGAAAAATACAGGAGCGGCATATGCGCAGGATTGTGAGAATGGTTACAGACAACCCACAGATCACCTCCAAAGACCTGCAAGAACATCTTGCTGCACGTGGTGTATCTGTACATCATTCTACAGTTCTACAATTTAGCACAATATATTCCATGAATCCCATTCATATTACCATAAAAGAGAGCACTGTGTTTTTAAAAAATATGACATAGGGAACATAGCACACACAAATACAGCACGGTGTGTATTAGTGAGTTTTTTTTAACAATTTCCTAGCAGCTGCTCTTCCCTTTTTCTTGTAGATGAGGCTGTGGTTGAAAATCTACCCAGTGTTGTCACCCAATCACCATCTGTAATATATGCTCATTTTTATATGTGTACTTTAATCAGGTGTTGGGATTTTATATGTTAGGAATGCAATTCTGACCTGGATGTGTGTATGTGTGTACACCCTGAGATGGACTGGCACCCTATCAAGGGTTTGTTCCTGCCTTGTGCCCTGTGCTAACTGGGATGGGCTCCAGTAGACCCCCACAACCTTGTTCAGGACAAAGCAGGTTAGAAAATGACTGTCTGACAGACCTATTATTAAAATTGCCCCCATATAAAAAGGGTTTATTCTGACGGATTTCTAGAATAATACTAAAAACATCAAAATTTGAGTGGGCTGTATAAAAACCTGTCTTCTTGTCATAGGAGCTGGGCAATTAAAACTGCTATTTTTATTCTATATAATCCATAATAAAGGGACACATTTTTTATTGAGTTTCAGTGTAGGGAAACACTGGTTGGGACTTAACCTGGGAGCAAACTGGGTGGAAAGCACTGGTCTATAGCAGAGCACAATCACAGATACATGCTCATACTCATCCACATGTGCCAACCACACACCGGCAGTTCCCAGCAAACTGAGGACTCTGGAGCTATGATACATCAGTACTAACCACTGTGCCACATCCCCGACGAAAGATGCAAAATGTGTTTCACTCCAAACAACTGTTTCTTAAGTTCTTCTTTGTCTTTTTTTATCTTTGTGCCTGAATTAGAAGGTTCTGATGTACAAAAAGCCTTTTGGGTGCTATCAGCTTTGTTAGTATTAGTATTACTTTATTATTGGCCTACTGTACTAGAATATGATGAAAGATTATGGTAGTCGCAGTTCCTACTGAAATGTGCTATGTTTCATAATGTACGGGAGGCAGAGTCATTCACAATATGCCGTCCTATTGTCTGGGAACATTAAAAAGGCTTTTACAGGCAGCCTCATGCTTTTAATGTCTGTGACCAGATGTTCAGCAGTTGGTAGACATCATTATTTCATTCCAAGGAAAACTTTTGCTGCAGTGATAAGCACATGTATTTATTTAGTTGCATATGCTGAATACTTTTTCATTTTCCTTTTGTGACTAGTTGGCAAGCTATAAAGAGTGTGTGCTTGACAGGACTGGGCAGGTAAAGGCCCTGACTTCATTCATATTCACAAAAGAGCTCAACTATAAAGTTTAACATTCACATGCTAATACTACAAGAATGGAGAATACTCAAGTTTGGGGTGCTGAGGGTTGGATTTATAAATGCATATATAATTAGTGTTCAGTTAGTATGAATAAACAATCTGCAAAGGTCCCTCAATATGCTGTGGTTGCAATGTGTGCTTCTTTGACCCATAATGAATCATACCTGAATACCAAAAGATTTTCAGTTATAGGCTTATATCAACCATGGTAAGGGATAGTTGACGTAGGCAGGAGCAAAACACAAGGCATGCGCCATGTTTCTCTACCCACAGAGGTGACTGAATCCCAAATTAAGCTCTCTTCTGCATCCTTTTTTTTCATTTTTCTCTCAGAAAACAACACCTACTTTTACCTCCTACTTTGAGATGATCAATTCATCTGCCATGGTGTTAATTTCAACTTAGTTCATGAGTCACCAGTACCGACCAAACCCCACATTCATTTTTTTGGTTTGTGACTGCCTTGACTGGCTATAGGAATACCACCCTAGGACTCCCTCTAGTGTCCTCACCTATACCTCAAGCCACCGATAACCCTGGACATTCTTCTTCTTTTATCTTTCATCTTCTTTTACACCACACACTCTCTGTTTAGGGCATAAAGTTCATGTCTCTCTCAAACTAGATCTGCTTCCACCATCATGGAAATCCCAACTGCCTAACTTCTTCACTGTCAGAAGGTTAAGCAGTTTAGAAAACACCAGGCCCTACTTGAGCATACCTGTTTCCCTCTATTGACTTAACAGGAGCCCTGAGTGCTTCTTTCTTGGACACTGAACATTGCCTCTTGTGCTAATTTCCTCAAAAGTGCTACCTCCATTATATCACAAACAGCCACTTAGATAAGGCAATTACTTGAGACCAGCTCAGTCAAACCTGCACCATTTCATACTTGAATGCAGTCATGTGATACTCCTAAATTCAAGCCTATTACCAATGGTCCTATGTTCTAGACATTCTTTTGTACTCTTTTATTGCTAATTTTTCTATTCACATCCATAGATTCACTTTTGGATTTCCAGCCATGCCCTTGGGGCCGAATGATCTGTAACAATATAAGGCATGGTCAAAAATAGTTTCCACCATTACAATATCCTGAAAAGTGAACAAAACAAAATAATGTGAAGAGAGCCTTTATTGAAGTCAGCGTGGGCATGAGGGTAAAGGTGGCAATAGTGGTAGTGAGAGAAGTAAAGTAAAGATAGATGGTCACCTCATTAAATAGCAGTTAGACCCTGAGATGTTGTCTCTCAGGAAGTGTTGCTTATGGGAAAATTGAACTGAGGGACTGCAGTGTAGTCAGTTCTTCAGTTATATGTGTGGCAATATGTGTGCCCAACAATACACTCTCTATGCACACACTCTGATTATTACAGTGGTACCCATTAAGGTTGCTCCAGAATTTTAAAGACTTCCTTCTACCAAAGAAATTACTACGTAATTTAAACTGATTTAAGAAGAAAAAAACACCCACTAAGTTTTATGTGATTACGTACTGTGCAGATGGGTTCAGTTGGTTGGTGCCAGTTTTGCTTTTTGGTTATGATTAGCTTGTATTATGTTTTTCTGTTTGTTTATTCTTCATTTATATATTTTAACAAATGTCTTCAAACTAAAATATTTGGGGCTCAACTGCAGATTCTGTTATGGACAAGGGTTACACAAAGTAATTAATAACTTACATCCTTCTGTTAATTTTCTGAACCTTCGTTTGGTGTTGAGGAGGCCAAGTACAAAGTTAATGAATGATAAAGTGCACAGTGTAGGAACCAATACTTTGTTTTTCTATTTAACTTAATACGCACATTTTTTTTGGCTGGTCTAGAAAGCCACATGAACACAATGAGACCACGCACACTCCTCACAACCAGTACCAAAAATGGAAATCAAATGATCTGAAACTGTGATGTAGCAGCACTAAAGGTGTCTCTGTGAATGGACCTAATAAAAAAAAATTCAAATCCAAAACCATGCTACTATTCATACCAAACAATCAAATTAGGTGTGAAAGGCGGTTTTACTCTACAAACGTCACTCCCAGACACATATACTGCATATGAAAAAAGAGATGCACACTGGGGCGTAGCATGACTGATTTACTGAAAGGAGAGAGTACCATACAGTTTAAGCCATACTAATACTTCCATCCATCCATTTTCCAACCCGCTGAATTTGAATACAGGGTCACAGGGGTCTGCTGGAGCCAATCCCAGCCAACACAGGGCACAAGGCAGGAACCAATCCCGGGCAGGGTGCCAACCCACCACAGGACACGCACAAACACACCCACACACCAAGCACACACTAGGGCCAATTTAGAATCACCAGTCCACCTAACCTGCATGTCTTTGGACTGTGGGAGGAAACCGGAGCGCCTGGAGGAAACCCACGCAGACACGGGGAGAACATGCACCATACTAATACTTAAAAAAGTTAAACATCTTTGGTCTAAGGCTTGTTCCACATTAGTTTCCCTCAGTTTTCTTCATATTTTTGAATTTAATCAATCCATACTGCTTTATGCAGGGTTGTCACACTGAGTTACACTGTGTTGTCTGTGGAATTTTGCTGCAGGCTTAGATCTGAAGTGAACCTAATGTTTGTCTTTAACCAAACCTTGAACTTCACTGAGTTCAATTAAACAACTTGTCTTGTTTTCAGAAACCAGTCAGTGGATTTTTAATATCTTAAGGGATAATGTGAATTGTACTGATCTGACAGAATACAGCAGTCTATTAAGCTTGACTAGTATCAAAATGCCTGTTCTCATTCATCTTGAATACACACAAGTAAAGCCCAGGTACCAGCAGATGAAGCCATAACATTTATCCTGTTATACATTTACTAAAGCTTACTGAGCAGCTTAATCCATACTTAAGAACTCTTCCACTTCTATTGCTATTATTTTATTGCACTTATATTTTATAATTTATTTATTATATCTTATGTGTTTAATTTTATTTATTTATTTGTCCTTTGGAATTTTATTTTTTTAAGTTCTTGTAAAGCACTTTGTGTTATTTGTTTTCTGTGAAAATATGCTATAGAAATAAATGTTTTTGTTGCAGGGCTCACTCCACACACCCATATTCACACACACTGGGATTTTTTAGTTTTCTTAGGGCCGGTAATTAAATTAAAGCTCAAATGACCTAACTGATATAATTTGTGCAAGAATACGCCTTGACACAAGAAAAAAGGTTTGGGGCAGCCACCCGTATACTTGAAATAAGACTGCAAAAATAAGTAATTAGATGCAAGGTTGTTTACAGATTGGAGTCCAAAACAGAACTGACTAACAGAAGGAAGATAGCGGGTTTTTAAGGTCGGTCAGGGGAAGTGATATCATCAGGTCTGGAACCGGAAGTGATGTCATCAAGCCAGTAAATGGAAATGTTGCCATCAAGCCTGGAACTGGAAATGGCGTCATCAGGCCCAAGCAGAATTTCCCGTGTTTGGTCTGCAGGGATAAAAGAGAAAGGATTATTGCTCTCTGCCACCCCCTGGCCTGGCGTGGAATGAACTTCTTTTGAGCCCTTTAGCTGTCTCCCATGCACACGTTTGTGACAAACATAAGGTGAGACAGAGATGCCTGCAGATTGTTATGTATACAACAATAACAATTGTTTTTTAACTCTTTAAATTTTGGAATTCCTTTCATGGAGTGGCTGCTGCTTCACCACCTGAGGCCACAGGTCCACCACACCCTCAACCCTCTGCAGTTCGCATATCAGGAGAAGGTGGCAGCGGAGGATGCCATCATCTACATGCTACACCGATTCCCTCTCCCACTTGGACAGAGGCAGTGCTGCAGTAAGAATTATGTTTCTGGACTTCTCTAGTGCCTTCAACACCATCCAACACTCTGCTCCTTAGGGACAAGCTGACAGAGATGGGAGTAGATTCATACCTGGTGGCATGGATCATGGACTATCTTACAGACAGACCTCAGTATGTTCGTCTTGGGAACTGCAGGTCTGACATTGTGGTCAGCAGCACAGGAGCACCACAGGGGACTGTGCTTTCTCTGGTCCTGTTCAGCCTATATACATCGGACTTCCAATACAACTCGGAGTCCTGTCACATGCAAAAGTTCGCTGACGACACTGCTATTGTGGGTTGCATCAGGAGTGGGCTGGAGGAGGAGTATAGGAACTTAATCAAGGACTTTGTTAAATGGTGTGACTCAAACCACCTACAACTGAACACCAGCAAAACCAAAGAGCTGGTGGTGGATTTTAGGAGGCCCAGGCCCCTCCCGGACCCTGTGATTATCAGAGGTGACTGAGTACAGAGAGTGCAGACCTATAAATACCTGGGAGTGCAGCTGGATGATAAATTGGACTGGGCTGCCAATACTGATGCTCTGTGCAGGACAGGACAGAGACGACTGTACTTCCTTAGTAGGCTGGCGTCCTTCAACATCTGCAATAAGATGCTGCAGATGTTCTATCAGACAGTTGTGGCAAGCACCCTCTTCTACGCAGAGGTGTGCTGGGGAGGCAGCATAAAGAAGAGGGACAACTCACGCCTGGACAAACTGGTGAGGAAGGCAGGCTCTATTGTAGGCACGGAGCTGGACAGTTTGACATCCGTGGCAGAGTGACGGGCGCTGAGCAGGCTCCTGTCAATCATGGAGAATCCACTGCATCCACTGAACAGTATCATCTCCAGACAGAGGAGCAGCTTCAGCGACAGACTGCTGTCACTGTCCTGCTCCACTGACAGACTGAGGAGATTGTTCCTCCCCCACACTATGTGACTCTTCAGTTCCACCCAGGGGGTAAATGGTAAATTTATACAATGTTTTTGTCTGTTATACCTGCCTCGCACTCTCCACCTTGCATTTTTTAACTTGCACTGCATTTTTATCATTCTTTAATTAATATTTTTTTTATCAGTATGCTGCTGCTGGAGTATGTGAATTTCCCCTTGGGGATTAATAAAGTATCTATCTATCTATCTATCTATCTATCTATCTATCTATCTATCTATCTATCTATCTATCTATCTATCTATCTATCTCTTTTCTCGTGTTTTTTTCTGTGCTGACTGAGAGACTGTGTATGATTGTGCCCTCCAATTAAATGGCACTCTACAGGGGGCCGTCCCAAGTTTTTCATCCAATCCTTCCATCACAGACACAAACTCACTGCTTCCCTGTAAATTAAATCAAAGACCAAGAATGTGGGACAGATGAAGAAGATTTATGAAATGCAATGGTAAAGAAATGATCTAAAAGACTGTGTTTATATTCCCTTCATTTCTACAATAAATTCCTGCTCAGAATAAAACTACCCTGATCCTCCATCATCCCACACCTTTTCTTAAGTAGCAGTCATAGAGCTGCTGAAAACATAAGGTGACACAGGCAGCTACCTCAGGGAACTGTCACCTAGGGGCGATGTTTATGAATGTTAAGAGGCCCAGCCACCTTGTGGTGCCATTTATGTAAATCAACCAGCATTTGCTCCAGAAATAGAAATAGTAAGTGACAAGTTTGTCTTCACTTGGGGTGCCCAATTCCGATCCTGGAGGGCCACAGTGGATTACTTTTCATTCTAACCATTTTCTTAATTAGTGATCAATTTTTGCTGCTAGTTAACTTCATTTAATTGATTTGCTATTTAAGATTTATACCCTTTAAATCAGGGGTCAGCAACATCGTTCCTGGAGGGCTGCAGTGGTTACAGATGTGAGAGAATAATTTAGAGGTAATAGTAGTTAAATATTTTAGTTTGCAGCGCATAGTAAAATATATAAGCATTTTTTTAGAAATGTCATGAAGAGACTGTTGAATTGGTCCAGTAAACAAACAGATTGTTCCTAGGGGATGGTTCAAGAAACCGGCTAATGGAATGTTCTTTCATGCTTGCTAGTCGGCACATATACAGTTTTCACAACAGAATAACCGATGAATCCAACATATATTGCAGAACAAGGATATAATAGAAAAAGGCTTCTATTTTCGGCTGGTTCTGCTCTGTGCTAAAGCACCTCATGTATTTTAACCAATCAGAGTATGCTAAGAAAGCATTAATTCAGCACTGTTATGTAAATTCAGTTGTTTATAAAATAGATGTCTAAATTTATTTTTTGATCATTTTGTAACAGACTGCTGTGATGAATGCTCCCTCTTGAAGCATTTGCTGAAGAGATAAATAAGACACAAATGAACAAGTTTTCTCCTGCCTGAATTCTGACTTAAAGAGGTTTTATCAAACTTGTCCTAGTAGAGGATACATTTCTTTATTTAATTAATATGTTAATTTCTACCAGACAGGTTTTTCTTCCAATCCAATTACTTCATGAGAAATCATTTATTGCTGATGAAGCATTTATTGCTCAAGTGACATTTTTCTGCTTCATTTGGCTGTCTCACTTGTTAAGATTTTGAAGCTGTAATTGCTTATTTTAGTCTTAAACAGCTGCATTCACTGTGTTTAATTGCTCCATATTAGCAATAAGATGCAAATGACAAAGGAGCCAGCAGTTCTCCATCTTTCTTGTTTACATTTACACCTTTGTGTATTCATCATGCACTATTTGGTTTAATAAACTACTAAGAAGGAAAATGAAGAGAAAGTAAAGAACTGAAAATTACTGATATCATTAGAAAGGAAAAAAATATATGATTTAAGAATAACCTGACATTGCAGAGTTAAAACACTAACAAGTCAAATTATTAAATAAGATGTTATTGGCAAGGATTGTTTTCTAACTAAGCAACCGGGTTGGAACAAAAACCTGCAGCCACTGTGGCCATTCAGGACAGATGTTGATCATCCTTGTTTTAAGGGTTGGCCCAGTGGGCGTGACCTAGGGTGGAGCAGTGGGCATGACCAAGGGTGGAGCAGTGGATGGGGTTAACCAGGTCATGGATCTTCCAGACTGACAACCTTACAACTATAGAGGAAGTGAGTCTGAAGGCCTCTTCCACAGCTCTCTCCTTTGTCTTCTCTTGGTAAGGTAAAATTTCAAGAAAGCTAAAAATTTCTAGCCAGAACATTGAGACAATAATAATAAAATAAAAATAAACTAAATTAAAAAGAATAGTACATTAGCTTCAAGTCTCCATTGACTAATATGGGAGAACTGCTAAATGAAATGTCTTTATTCCAAACTAATACAGAAATTCCTGGGTTCCCAATGAAAATAGTTGACTCTGTTATAGAATGAGACAGAATAAAGCAGGTATTCAAACACATTAGGCTTCAATGTGCTGCATTGGATGTCTCCTGAGCAGTTTGAATGTTCTCCCTGTACTGAATTTAAATGAATTTATTTTAGAAACTCCATTTTGCTTTGCATAGTCCAAAGTCCAATTGTTGAGTCAATAAAACTGAATCTTCATTTGCATTCCAATAAACTGTCACAATAAGCGAGCCCTGATTAGCACTGCTACCTGACAGCTTTTGGCATCTTCATCAGTGATTAGCTTTGCAATTATTTTGACAGAGGCCTGGATATCTTGATTATTGTTAATTTTTATTTCTATAGTCACATGCGAGTACGAGGTACTGTTCAAGATTATGCATATTCCTGCAATTGGTGACTCCTTATCCTTTTCTACACATAGACTCGACAGCAAGAAGAACGCTAGAAGTTTGGCCTCTTTTGCCTTCGCTCCCATATAACAACAATCCAGAATGCAGCAATCAGTTGAGGACCTATGACTTTATGAGACTTTAATCCTCTGCAGAAGCGATGATCATAATTGACAGACCCTGTTCTTCCACTTTATTCACCTGGGAAACCTTTGATTTAATCTTTCCATAATTAAATCTTTATCTTGTTCCTCATCCTGTTGTCACACTATGTTGGGTAAAACCTAAATGTCAGTAATGTGTAGGTGCACTGTGTAGCTCTGGGTACAATCCAAGTATGATTCATGTGTTCCGTTTGCATGTTCTCCCGAGGGACGTTTTTAAGGTATGCTGATATCAGTGTCTTAGCCCTCTGTGTAATCTTTGTGCACAGTCTTACTTGGATTCTTTACATAAAAAAAATCAAAGAGTTGGGGAGGAAGTTCCCCCTTGATGTTTCATATTCATCAATCCAATATCTTCATCTTCTTTCGGCTGCTCCCGTTAGGGGTTGCCACAGCGGATCATCTTCTTCCATATCTTCCTGTCCTCTGCATCTTGTTCTGTTACACCCATCACCTGCATGTCCTCTCTCACCACATCCATAAACCTTCTCTTAGGCCTTCCTCTTTTCCTCTTCCCTGGCAGCTCTATCCTTAGCATCCTTCTCCCACTATACCCAGCATCTCTCCTCTGCACATGTCCAAACCAACGCAATCTCAACTCTCTGACTTTGTCTCCCAACCGTCCAACTTGAGCTGACCCTCTAATGTACTCATTTCTAATCCTGTCCATCCTCCTCACACCCAAATCTTAGCATCTTTAACTCTGCCACCTCCAGCTATGTCTCCTGCTTTCTGGTCAGTGCCACCATCTCTAACCCATATAACATAGCTGGTCTCACTACTGTCCTGTAGACCTTCCCTTTCACTCCTGCTGATACCCGTCTGTCACAAATTACTCCTGACACTCTTCTCCACCCATTCCACCCTGCCTGCACTCTCTTCTTCACCTCTCTTCCACAATCCCCATTACTCTGTACTGTTGATCCCAAGTATTTAAACTCCTCCACCTTCACCAACTCTACTCCCTGCATCCTCATCATTCCACTGACCTCCCTCTTATTCACACACATATATTCTGTCCAATATACATAATTGAATATATACATATACATATATGTATACGATCCAATATACATAATTGAAAAAATGGTTTTCACTTGAGCTTTTCCACTATGATTAGGGGCTGAATAAATTATGATAGCCAAAAAGATCAGGGGCATACCTCCATTCTTGAACATTCCTGAAAAAATTTCAGGTGCTGGATGCAACAGATAAGGGCCTGAAGCCTCTGAAGAACCGTAACACCCAAGACCACTGGTCCTCCATACGTCTGGCTGTTTCTTTAGGTATACTCCAGTTGACTCCCTTATCCTAAGGACATGTCTTAGGTTGATTGGTTGATGTTGGTGACTGAATGCGTATAAGGCTGGTTTCCTGCACTGTAGCCAGTGTTACTGCAGAAGGCTTCAGATCCTTGTCACTATTTATGGAATAAGCTATTTAATAAAATGCAGGGATGGACTTTTCACTAAAACCACACAAGTTAAAGCACAATGCAAAATGTTCAAATAAAACAGAAGAAAATGTAGAGGGATGATTAAAGTCCCAGGAATAGTTTGTGATTACAGTATACTTTGTAAAACAAAATGGGTGACACAGACAAAGTGCTGGGGTCCGTGGTTGGAGCCCCATTTAACTGAGGGTCAACGAAAATTAAATTAGACCGCAACGTTAAAATCTTAGCTTCCTCAGCCAAACATACTGTAAATGCTCATGAAGACATTGATCTGTCTCTTTCTGTGGCAGGTTCCTTACTGAATGCTGATGTCTGATTTGTTCTGTTCTTAAATAGCTGATGGAGCAGAAGGGGCAAGACGTTCGACTTGGAAGGAGAAATTACATCACTGGTCTTCCCAGTTTTCTTTGTTCAATCTAAATGCAAAGAAGGAAAGGTTATTAGCTCCAGTGCCACACCACTCTCAAAACCCATTGTTCCCAGCTATTTTGAGTCCAGAAGACACTCTCTAGACAGGCAAACTGGTATCACTTAACAACAGGGAAACATATAAACAAGGGCAACACTGTGGCGCAGTGATTAGTGCTGCAGTCTTACAGCTATACCATCCTGGGTTTGAATCCATCCTTGCCCAGTTACTGTCTCTTTGAATTATACACATTTTTCATGTGTCTGTGTGTTTTCTTCTCTGGATGCTTTGAATGTTAACCCACAATCCAAAGACATCAATATTTGGTTTAACTGTTTGAACAAATGTGGGGATGCTTGAGTGGGCTAAACAATGGGATTAGTTCTTGCTTTCCTCTTTATGCTGCTGGGGTGAACTACAGCCCCCTGTAACCCTGAGTTTGATTAAGAGGGTTTGATAATGGCCACATGAACAAACAAATTTATGCATGTAAAGTAGTTATTTGTTTACAGTAAGAACTAATCCACAGCACAGTTTATGATGAATACAGTAAATAATACACAAATGAATATTCCAATAATTTATTTTTTTCCATTTTAAAATTGTTAAAGCGTATCTATTTACAATTATATTTATACCCTTTTGTGTTCTTCCTTCTTTGATATTTGGAATGAAAACAATGAACATCATTACAATAAATTAATAAACTCAACAGAAAGAGTACAAATGATAAAAGGTGAAAGTAATCCATCTGAAAATTCTGAAACTAATGGAGGACAGTCAGATGGGAAATAAATGATGAGAATGAAGGCACAAATCCTAAAATGAATTAGACTGAAACTAATGAATATTGAAAAGACCTGAAGTGGACTTGAAGGAGGGAGAGGGAGGAGGCGAGGGAGAAAAAAGTGAAAATCAATTCATAGAGGAGCGAGGGAAATGCGCAGAGGGAGGATGCAACGGAGAGACGCAGAAGGTAGAGAGAGGGCTTCTCCAGCGGGATCTCTCAGGTGAGGAAGGCTGTGCGAGGAAGCGGACTGAGAAGAGCAAAACTCGCGGCTTCCATCACACGATCCTTTTCAGAACTCAAGTTCATTACTGAAGTGGTTTTCTAAATGACAGACGACAAGTGGACTCCCTGTTGATTGTTGTGTTGTGAGTAAGGGGAATAAAGCGGGGACGGTTGGCAGAGAATGAGCTACGGGCACAGATGGAGAAGATTGTGCGTATGCAGCAATGAATGTTAACATTATGTTAAATAACCCAAAAGTATATACTTTAGATCTAGATAGATAGATAGATAGATAGATAGATAGATAGATAGATAGATAGATAGATAGATAGATAGATTGTAACCGCAAGTTCACATTGTGAAGACGGTAGGGTGTCGCAGGGGTTAGCACTGATGCCTCGCAGCATAGGAGACTGGTCCTGTTACATTCAGAGTGTTTGTTTGTACGTTTTTTCTTGTGTCTGTGGATTTTTCTCTGAGTATTCTGGTTTTCCTCCCACATCTCAAAGACAGACTTGTTAACTGTATTGGCGACTCGAAACTTGGTTTGTACTTGTACTCAAAAATGATTCGAACGATATGTTGCAACTACACAACTCAGTAAAACTGCCTGCTTAATATCGGCATGTTTTATATTAATTTCTAGTACAACCGAAATAAATTTTTTATGAGTCACGGACATATAATTTATGTGGAACGTGAATGAATGTATTTGCTTTAACAGCATCAATCACAGAAATGATATATTGCAATTACCCAGTTACCTTAGGTTGACCTAGCTTAACAAGTATGTTTATAAGCTTTACAAAATACTTTTGGGGAACGTTTGTCATTACATAAGTTTAAATTGATTCAAATGAAAATAATTACGTTTGATGAGTTTACGTATGAAACAGTAACATTTTTGTTGAATGTCATAGCTCGATTCATTTATACAAAAATAAAACAAATAAACCTCATCGCCATAGAATCGCCAATCACATTCGACCGTCACAGACCCGCGTTGCCACGTTTCCCCAATCAGGTGATTTAACATTTATAAAAAGGGGGGTAATAAGCTTGCAGAGTGCTCTTTGCATAAGGCTAGTTGATTTGCATGAAAGGACCACATTGTTTGTAAATATATCGCAAAAGGAGTTTGGGGATGTTCATACGGTATTAGAGAAAGCTAAAACGTTTGTACGAATACCGTTGTAACTGCCAAAGATGTGTATGGTTATTAAATGGCTTTGGGCTTGTGTGTCTTCAAAAATCTGCCAAGCAAACTGCACACCTTACATCACTAAGGCAAGTAGATCGTCACCATATGAAGACAAGAAGCTTTCTTATTAAATTACAAAGTTATAACTGAGGATCTAATAATCTGAGCTTTTTAAATTCAATTTGGTTTGGCTTGATTTGTGCAGTTTACGAAGTACTATTATGCAGAAAAGCTGGTGTATAATAGTTTAGTTATGTGGTTGATTAAATCCAACAATGTATTATATTTAATAAACTTGTAATAACAAGTGGACAACGTTATATCTGCATTTTTTATTGATTAGAACTAAATAGTTCAACTAAATGAAACATGTGACATAGTTTTAATAAGTAGATCCAGCAAGTTGTTATTTGGAGTGTATTGTTCACAGTGACTGTTGCCCAATTCAGGATGTTGGTTCTGCTTTGCTTCCATTGTTGGGGGAACTGCCTCTGAAACCCACAATATTGTAATTATTCATAAACACTTCATTGATCAGGGTGGCACGGTGGTGCAGTGATAGCACTGCTGCCTCGCAGTAAGGAGATCTGGTTCGCTTCCTGGGTCCTCCCTGCATGGAGTTTGCATGTTCTCCCCATGTCTGTGTGGGTTTCCTCTGGGTACTTCAGTTTCCTCTCACAGTCCAAAGACATGCAGGTGAGGTGCATTGGCGTTCCTAAATTGTCCCTAGTGTGTGCTTGGTGTTTGTGTGTGTGTGTGTCCTGAGGTGAGCTGGCACCCTGCCTGGGGTTTGTTCCTGCCTTGTGCCCTGTGCTGGCTGGGATTGGCTCCAGCAGACCCCTGTGACCCTGTGTTAGGATATAGCGGGTTGGACAATGACTGACTGACTTCATTGATCAATAGTAATATAATTTCTCCATTTTAAACGGAAGTGAATCTGACTTTTCATCATCTCCTTTGTGAGTTAAGGCTAAGAATCTGCACTGGTATCTGTACGGTTCGAATCCCTGTTACTGCCAAAAGAGATCCTGCTCTACTGAGCCCTTGAGCAAGGCCCTCAACCTGCAATTGCTCCAGGGGTGCTGTACAATGGATGACCCTGCACTCTGACCCCAAGGGGTAGGTGAAAACTATCCATCCATCCATCCATCTATTATTCAACCCTCTATATCCTAACTACAGGGTCACAGGGGTCTGCTAGAGCCAATCCCAGCCAGCACAGGGCACAAGGTAGGAAACAAACCCCCGGGCAGGGCGCCAGCCCACCGCAGGACGCACACACACACACACACATACTAGGGACAATTTAGGATCGCCAAAACACCTAACCTGCATGTCTTTGGACTGTGGTAGGAAACCGGAGCACCTGGAGGAAACCCACACAGACACGGGGAGAACATGCAAACTCAACGAAGAGAGGACCTGGGAAGCAAACCCGAGTCTCCTAACTGTGAAGCAGCAGTGCTACCCACTGCACCACTGTGCCGCCTAGGCAACAACTAACACATTCTTAATACAAGAAATTGTATCAGGCAAAATAAAGAACAAAAAAAGTAACCAGTTACATATACTGTATAGTATTAAAAATAAAATTAGTTTTTACAGCCTTTAAACTAGACGGTTCTGTACATTGACAATGAAATAAAATGTTCAGATCTCTTAAGCCATGTTGTCTCAAGGAGATGCTGAAGTTGCCCTTGTGGTTTGGGTAGTGTGGTTTGCCAATTTATTGAAAACATCCAAGCATAATCAAATTCCAGAAATGCGGCATTTTGAACAGAACATTTGAGCAGACCATTTGCAGCATTCTGCTCACAAAAGACATCTTACTATATGCAAATAACCTTTTTATACAATTATAGAATTATTTGTCAAGAAAAATAACCCAAAAAAATTTAAAAAGGCCTGAAAATTATTATCATATATCACGTCCCAGCCACACTTATTTTTCTTGAAGGGCCCTAAAATAATGAATTGGGTGGCATAGCTCAACCATTATAAATTGAAAACTATATATGAGAAAATGCTTTTCTTTAAATAATAAGTTGATAATCTGGGGTATTATTAACTGTGTAGAAAAAGGCAATTCCCCACGATTTCTAGAGGGAGACAATCCGCTGGATTTGTTTCAATTTAAATTAAATGTGTTAATGTGACAACCAAGAGATTTATGTCAACATTGTTAGGATCAGAAGACAATTACAATTTTGAGCTAAATAAATTGAAGGTAGCTGCATGAAGAAAACAGTTCAGCGCTGTTCAGATTTTAAATATCCTGTAAAAAAAATTTTACTGTTTAATAATAATTCTTTGCATTTATATAGCGCTTTTCTCACTTCTCAAAGCGCTCAATAATTGCAGGTTAAGGGCCTTGCTTAAGGGCCCAACAGAGCAGAGTCTCTTCTGGCATTTACGAGATTCGAACCGGCAACCTTCCGATTGCCAGTGCAGATCCCTAGCCTCAGAGCCACCACTCCGCATAGTAGGCTAATCATTGAGTTATGATGCCTGAATCATTGTGAGTCTATAAGGCTTGTTTTCTTTTTATTCACCAGACTTCTTTCCTACAATATGACACTTTCTTTCTTTCTTTCTTTCTTTCTTTCTTTCTTTCTTTCTTTCTTTCTTTCTTTCTTTCTTTCTTTCTTTCTTTCTTTCTTTCTTTCTTTCTTTCTTTCTTTCACTCACCTCCACTCCAGGTGACTCTGACTCACCTGGATAAGGAGGGCAGACTTCTTTTAACGTTGCCCCAGAAGTACTCCCAGTACTTTACCATTGGAAGCACTTCCAGGTCAGACAGATGAGGAGAGGAAAGCTGCACCCCAAGAGCTCCCTCCAGTGGCCCTTGAAGTTCCCAAGAAGGCTACCTACTCCAACTACAATTCCTATACAGTTATGTGGGAATCCAGACTGGAGTAGCACCACTGGAATGCTGCCATTAAACATACAGGTGGAACATACTACCCTGACAGGCAGCCATCCATTGCCCATGCATTGTATTGGTGTCTCGGCAAGGAAAGGTACCGCCAACCATCCCAGTCAGGTTGCCTAATCAATCCATCCATGAGTTCCTCTACACCTTTTATATGTAAATAAGTGAATTCAGTCATTTTAAAATTTTAACTCAAATTCATTGCTGTTTAGTAAGAGGAAAACAATCCATATTTTTCTTGTAGGATCTAATATCAATAGTGTAATGAACAGATACTCCATGTTGCACCTTGACTGTCATACATAAAATGTTGCTCTTATACAAGACTACACACGTCTGAAACCTTGAACGATATTAACCCCTTTTCCCTTCTTGTGTCTCAAACAGATATGTGATGTAGCTGTATATGCAGACTAATAGGTGTAGCTCTTCAAGACAAGGTGTCTTTTTAGATTCTTCCCAGCAATGCCTCGGCAACTCCATTTGTTCACTGTGCTTCTCTGTGTCACTGTGATTCATTCAGACAGTTTAAGGATGACAGCTTCAAAGAGTGAGAAGGTAAGTGACATGGTAAATTCTTCTTAATGACATGTCCAAATGTAGGTGTTAAGCTACCTGCAAATCATTTGGGGAGTTAGAATAAGACTGACATGAAAACAGTGGATGGAGAGCTGTCTAGCCGCATACACTCTTAAAAACTTTGGCTCTAAAATGGCACTTTAATGAATTGTGTTGTTTCTCATAAAACTATCGCTTGACAAATAGCAATTTCATTCTAGAAAGGGTTCTTTGCATAAAAAATTGATAATTTTTGCTTTGAAAATGTAGTCAAGAAGGAGTAAGGATCAGGTCCAAAAGAAATGTTGGGACACTAGCCAGATCATCCCATTCAATTCATAAACAATAGAAAACAAAACAAACATGCATTGGCATTGAACAGCAGAAATATAGGCTATAGCCTTCTCAAATTTACAGTCGTGGCCAAAAGTTTTGAGAATAACACAAATATTAATTTTCACAATGTTTGCTGCTTCATTGTTTTTAGATCTTTTTGTCAGATGTTTCTATGGTATACTGAAGTATAATTACAAGCATTTCATATTCAATGGGATTAAGGTCTGGGGAGTTTCCTGGCCATGGACCCAAAATTTCGATGTTTTCTTTCCCAAGGCACTTAGTTATCATTTTTGCCTTATGGCATGGTGCTCAATCATGCTGGAAAAGGCATTGTTTGTCGCCAAACTGTTCTTGGATGGTTGGGAGAAGTTGCTCTCAGAGGATGTTTTGGTGCCATTGTTTATTCATGACTCAGGATCAACAAACCACCAGTGCAGAGCTTGCTCAGTAATGGCAGCAGGCAGGTGTGAGTGCATCTGCACCCACAGTGAGGCGAAAACTTTTGGACGATGGTATGGTGTGAATTCTCTCCAAGAAAAACATCAGGGACAGACTGATATTCTGCAAAAGGTACAGGGATTGGACTGCTGAGGACTGGGGTAAAGAAATTTTCTCTAATGAATCCTGTATCTGATTGTTTGGGGCATCCGGAAAAAAGATTGTCTGGAGATGAAAAGGTGAGCGCTACCATCAGTCCTGTGTCATGCCAACAGTAAAGCATCCTGAGACCATTCATGTGTGAGGTTACTTCTCAGCCAAGCAATTGGGCTCACTCACAATTTTGCCTAAGACGACAACCATGAATAAAGAATGGTACCTAAACATCCTCCAAGAGCAACTTCTCCCAACCATCCAAGAACAATTTGGTGATGAACAATGCCTTTTCCAGTATGATGGAGCACCATGCCATAATGCAAAATTGATAACTAAGTGAGTCGGGAACAAAATATTGAAATTTTGGGTCCATGGCCAGGAAACTCCCCAGACCTTAATCTCATTGAGAACTTGTGGTCAATCCTGAAGAGGCGGGTGGACAAACAAACACCCACAAATTGTGACAAAGCATTGATTATGCAAGAATGGCCTGCCATCAGTTAGGATTTGAACCCAGAAGTTGCTTGACAGCATGCCAGTGTAAATTGCAGAAGTCTTGAAAAAGAAGGGACAACACTGCAGATATTGACTCTGTGCATAAACTTGATGTAATTGTCAATAAAAGCCTTTGAAACTTGTGAAATGCTTGTAATTATACTTCAGTATACCAGAGAAACATCTAACAAAACATCTAAAAACACTGAAGCAGCAAAGTTTGTGAAAACCAATACCCGTGTCATTTTCAAAACTTTTGGCACAGCTGTACAAATTCTGCTCATTTGAGCAGGTGTTGCTTGGAGGAACTCTGTCTTTTGGTTGGTTCAAAACCAAAGTGAGACACCTCCTTCCAGACAAGTTCCAGGGTTACTTGGCTTTATACGAATCTGGCCGGAAAGGGTGGGGTCAGTTGTCCATTATTTGGCTTCTTCTCAGAGCTGTGGAGGAAAAAAGAGATGACAGTGCCCCCTCTCATCCTGGACTGGTATTACATACCTCTGATGAGCCTGAAAGGCGATTTTCTGATGCGCATTCATGACAGTGATATGTGGACAAAACAGAAAGCTTTTATGTTTAACTGGCTAAGTAGCAGGATACTAACAGATCAAGAAAACCTGAATTTAGTCTGTGTTATTGTATGTTGCAAAAGTCCTTTAAAAATCATGAACAAATTGGTATTTCACAAATCTGGTATCATCTATTCAAGGTTATTTATGGAACCTGTTACGGATCTAAATAAATACTGTTAAGGTTTTTTATGGAACATTAATGTGAATGATTCTTTTATGAACCAAAGATGGTTCCCTATGGCATCACTCTGAAAAACCACTTTGGCACCTTTATTTTTAAGAGCGTAGTTGTCTTTGTGATAAAAGACCAAGCCCCCTGGTGCATGCCTTTTGCTGATGAAGTTGTGTTGTGTAGCACCAGGAAAGAGGAGAAGACGTTAGGGCAATGGAGAATGGCTTTGGAAGACAGAGGGTTGAAGATATGTAGGAAAAAAATACACGAGGTTCACTGATGATCAGGATTCCGAAGTTAGCCTGCAGGGAAAGCTATTCAAAATAGGGGATAAATTTAAATATATGGGATCAGTGGTAGCCCAAAATGGAAAATTAAATGCAGAGATAACCCATAGATACAGTGTGCATGAAACAATGCAAGAAGGTATCAGGAGTATTGTGTGATTGAAAAAATTAAGGTGGAGTTTAAAGGTAAGGTTTTCAAGACAATCATAAGACGAGTAGTGATGTATGAAGCTGAGACATGGACAGTAAAGGGTGAGCAGTAGAAGAAGTTAGATGTGGCAGAAATGAGAATGTTGAGATGGATGTGTGGAGTTACCAAAATGACAGAGTAAGAAATGAGAAAATCAGAGGTACAACAAACGTGTGAGGGATATCTAAGAAAGTACAGAAAAAATGGACTGAAGTGGTATGAAAATGTGATGAGGAGAGACAATGCATGTGTGGGCAATAGAGTGATGGGAATGAGAGTACAGGGGAAGAGAATGTGAGGGAGGCCCAAGAAGAGGTGGATGGATAAAGTAAAAGAAGATCTGAAGGGAAAAGGCTTGACTGAGGAGGAGGTGCAGGACTGAGCTGTTTGGAGAAGGTTGATCAAGCACAACAACCCCACATAGAAGTGAGATAAGATGAAGAGGAAGAAGTAGAAGATGTTCTTGTGAGAGTAAAGATACATAACAGCATAGAGAACAATGAAAATGTGTATTCTTAAAAGATAAAAAGAAAAAGAGAGAAAATTAATCTATGTCAACTATTACTTTTACTTTGTTCTCACTGTAGAGCCATTTGACAATGGAGAAAATCACTACATATACCAGAGAGCAGCAACATTTGGCATATTAAAAACTTTTCTATATAGTATATGGAAAATATTGCAAAATGGCAGTTCATATACACCAAGTAGTCTTTTTTCTATAGTGCCCATCATAGCACAAATATTTTACAGAGCAAATAGGAATGCATTTCAAAGTAACAAGATCTTATATGTCATGATAAATTGTGAAGAAGCAGACTGCATAGTCTCACCTTAAGTAATAATGACATGGCAGCAGATAGGAATAGACTGAAAGCATGAAATGACAATATAGCAGAGTTAGAATCAGTATATCTGCCTGAGAATAAAAAAATGAATGTCCAGTTAATAATTTCCATTTGTTTTAGAAATTAATGAATACTACAGTTAAAAAATCTCAATTGTTTTAATTTTCTTCCATGTATATGTTGGTTTTACTCAAGGTGCTCAAGGTTTCCCCCCCACATCCTATAGTGACATAAGTTAGGCTAACTGGTGATTTCAAGCCCACCTTGAGCTTATTGAGTGTAGGTGCATGTGTGAGTGTCTCCTATAATCGTGCCCATTGATAAGGAATACAGTACAAGGGATTGAAAATGGCCAGTTAGTTACAACTAAAGATATATAAATTCTAAAGTCAGTGGAAAATCATAGAGACAAAATATCACAAAATAAAGGGTAAGAGAATGCCTATCAGCATGGCAGTATCAAAATGTAACAGAACAAAATGCATCTCTAGCTTTGCAGTGATGGAGCCAAATGAACTTACTAGGTAGATAATAGAAGAAAGTTCCAGAAATTTGGCACCTTTTTGCAGAATGAACATACCCTAAGATCAATAACAGTGATGACAGTGTCTTATACAGTTTAGTTTAGATGAAAAAGTAGTCTGTGACATTGGATTCCAGGAATCAGGAAATAGTAGTGTCTTTGAAAATGGTTTTTACTTACTTTTAGTTTTTAGAGCAGCATGCTGATCCTGTGGTAGCGCCACTGCCTCTCAGTAAAGAAACCAGGGTTCACATCCTGGTTCCTCTCTGTGTGCAGTTTGCATGTTCTTCTTGTGTTCACATAGGTTTACCCTCACAATCCAAAAATTTTGCAGGTTAGGTGGATTATCAATGCTTACTTGGCACTAGTGTCTGTCAGTGTGTTCACCCTGCTATGAAATAGCACCTTGTTCTGGGGTTGTTCCTGCCTACCCTGCATACCTTCTCAAGATCAAACGTACTTTAAACTTGGTATAGATTTTATTGTATTTATTGCCTTTCAAATGAAACCCCATGACATAGAAAACAAAAATACAAAGCAGCTGAGGATAACAAGGATGATTTCAACATAACTGAAATCAAAGAGAAATACAGGAAGTGAGAGCCTTAAACCATGACATAAATGATTATAAGGATTAAATTGGAGAGCTCTGTACAGTCTGGTATAGCAGGGTTATTTTAAAAAATGACCAAGTGTAGCCCATCAAGTGGTTATGGTCACAGTGAGTCAGCACTCTAGGAGCAACCTTTGCAGTCATTTGGAGCCTATTAATTCTCATTCTCAAACCCATTTAATTAAATTCAGGGGCTCAGTGAAGTTGAAGCCTATCCTGGCACTGGGCACAAAGTAGGAAACAGCCCTGGATAAGTCACAGGGTCTACTGACTCACACCCCCATAATCACATTCACTCTGGACAAATTAGAGTCATCAATTTATTTAAGACAAGCACTTTTGAGGATGTGGGAGGAAACCCTCATAGACACAGCAAAAACCTGTACGCTCCACAGAGACAATGATTGGATGCAATATTCAAATCAAAGATCTGATAAGCAGAAGCTCTGCCCACTCTGCCACTGTACAAAGATAAAAGGACTATAAAAAGAAGAGAGGAATTAAAGGTAAAACAAACTAATTTGATCTCTGTGATACGGTGAGCGTACAGATGACGCAATGATAATTGCACCAGCACAAGGCGATAATACCTTTGTAACACTACCTGTTGTATTCTTGAAATTTTGCTCTGTTTAAAAACTTACTGACAAGAATACTCTGCTTTATGTTGCTGCAACATCAGAAAGTGTGGAGTGGTGATTGGCATTAGTTGGGGCAGAAGATCTGTCAGAAATGCCATCTCCTCAATTCCGATTGTTGATCATTTACTGGGTTAGTAATACAGAGTGAGAGTTGTGTTAGATTTATCTTAGATCACAAGGTAGTTCTCATCTTTCCCGCACAGTACAGAAATTAATTTTGCTGGATAAACCATGGACCCAGTTAGACTGTCCTTCTGAATCCATCACGTTTCAGTCTTATAATACTAGAAGAGTTAGCACAATGACCAGCAGTGAAGACAGAATCATACTATCCCATTGTCCATTCTCATCTTCCCTTCTATTTTTTTGCAATCCAGACAGCCTGGCAGTAAGCTTGCCCTCCTGCCTTACTCCCATCTCACACCCAGATTCTAAATCTGATTGTTGCACAGCCAGTTTCTCTGGCTGGTTCTTGGCTGGCTTTCTTCTTTTCCATCCTCAAAGGGCCTCCTGTCCACCACACCTTCGGAGAACGTGATGACACCTGTTTGTTATTGAACAGTCAAACTCAGATCCAGTTGGGGAGCACAGATGTGCTATTGGCAGGCACTACAAAGGCTTTAGCATGTAAACCCAGACATGTGGTACTGTACAATTGAAATAAGCTCTTTGGCTTCTACTTTTTTGCTCTGAATTAATCTGACGATGGGGCCCACTCTAAATGTTTTATTCAACTGGTAAAATAAAAGAAGAAAAACAGAAATGAACCATGTGGAAGTGTTTTAATGCCAAAGTGTAGTGAAGAAATGTCACTCTCTCATGCCAGACTGGTTACTAAGCTGATGGGCTCCACATACCCCTCCTCAGTGCTTGCCCTTGACATTCTTGTTCCACACATCACATGGGTTTATTATCGCTTTTAGTTAAAATCCTGCCTGTAGTCTGAAATTCAATTTACAAGATTCTCTCAGAGTCTTGGCTCACATAAACATCTGCTAAATGCACTATTTGCAAATTAAAAGCAAAGCCCATATGTCGATGCTTTCTGGGAAGTGACAGATGAGCCAACAACACATTTCTCTACTGAAGGATTCAGATGTCAAGGGGCAAGACTCATTCTACCATTTTTCTCTTTCTCTTCTGGGACAGTTGCCTATAATTGATGGCCTTTGTAATGAGATGCATAGAGTGGGAATGTTATGTCGATCTAGCTAAATATTAGTAATATTATTATTAATATTGTGTTTGAAAGGTGACTCTATCCATGGGACTTACAAGATTATAACACACGATGTTTGCCATATATACTCTATGTGGTCAAAAGTGTATGCTCACCTTTCCAAATTTTTGAGTTCAGATGTTTCAGGTGTATCAGATCAAGCACACTCACGCCGCCATGCAGTCTCTATTGACCAACACTTGCAGTAGAATGGGTCATACTGAATAGCTCAGTTACTTTAAATGTGGCACTGTCATAGGATGCCAACTTTGCCACAAGTCATCACATTACATTTCTGCAATGCTAGGTCTGCCCCGGTCAACTGCATGTGCCGTTACTGTGAAGTGGAAGCATCTAAGAGCAACAATAGCTCAGCTATGAAGTGGTAGACCGTGCAAACTCACAGAGCAGGGCCACCAAGTGCTGAAGCACAAAAGAAATCACCTCTCAACAGATGCATCACTAACAAGAGAGTTCCAAACTACATCTGGAAGCAACATCAGAGCAAGAACAGTTTGTCGGGAGAATCATGAAATGGGGATCCATGGCTGAATGGCTACATTCAAATCTATGATCACTGTGTGTAATACCAAGCTTTGGTTGGAATGATGTAAAGTATGCCATCATGGGACGCTGCAACAATGGAAATGTGTTCTCTGGAAGGATGAATCACTCTTCACAATCTGGCAGTCTCTTGGACGAATCTGGGTTTGGCAGATGCCAAGTGAATGCCACTTTCTAGTCTACATGGTGCCTTCTATAAAGTTTGGTGGAGGAGGGATAATGGTATGGTGCTGTTTTTTCAGGGTTTTTCCTAGGCCCTTTGGTCCCAGTGATGAGTGCTGTTAATGCTGCAACATGCAAAGACATTTTAGACAATTGTTCACTTCAAATTTGAGGCAGCAGTTTGGGGAAGGCCCTCTTCTATTCCACCATGAACATGCCCCTGTGCACAAAGCCAAGTCAATAAAGACCTGATTTGGCACGTTTGGTGGGAAGAAACTTCAATGGTTGGCAGAGATCCCTTAACTCCTATTGAATACCTTTGGAATGATTTCGAACGCCAGTTGTGGGCTAGGTCTTCCCACCCAAGATCAGTACCTGACCTCACAAATGTTGTTTTCACTGGTTGAATACAGATTCCCACAGACACGCTCTAAAATCTTGTGGCAAGCCTTTCCAGAAGAGTGGAGCCACAAAGGGGGAGTAATTCCATGTTAATGCCTATGGTTTTGGAATGGGATGTCCAACAAGCTAATGTAGCTGTGATGGCCTTAGGAATACTCAGTGAGCAGAATTCAGGGAATGAATATGTGATCTAAACCACACATCAATGATTCTTAACTTTTTTCACACTCTAATCTCCTTTGTACATTTTTGAACACTTGGTGTCCCTTTTCCTGTCCTTCTTTGTAAATATCAAGTGCACACACTGCAATATCATTCTGATTGTAAGTGAATCAGATTTTTGGTTTTCCTTTATGCCCTTTTTAGGTTTGGCTCCTACCTTGTGTCCAGTGTTCTCAGGCTTGACTCCAGACCCCACAATCCTGAACTGGGAATAAATAAGGATGGGTTTCCTCCTGTGAAGTGGGAGTGTGTTTAAAATTTTAAAATTGGTTCTGTCCCATCAAAAAATCCTGCCTCTGTAAACCTTTACTATAGATGGACGGTTGTTGTTGTGATTGGTAATACTTTGAAAATCTTTTGTGCTGTATTCATTATTATTTTTGAAGGTGATAATGTGGGTAGGATTACAGCATTCCTGTTAAGCTTTGGTAATTATGTAAATTTTTATATTATTAGATTTTTGTTTTGCTGCAATGTCATTTTGTTTTTCCTATGAATGCCAACATTTTGATTATTGCAATGTGCTGCGTGGTTCTTGGGGTTGTGGTTATGGAGATTGCGTGTTGTGACACCATTGGTGTGACACTAAATGGCTAGCACTGTAGATCCTATGCATTGATGACTGAAATTAAATTAGACAAGTTAGTGTATATCATAGTTATGTGTTTGTTGCAACTAATTGCTGCTCTCAACTTAGACTATGAGTTTGGGTTAGCATTCTGGAAGTCAATTTCCTAGTTTTGAATTTCACTACATTTTAAAGACTTAAGTTCCATCTCTTGATCGTTTCTATATTATTCTTCTGCCTCATGCTTGTTAGGCATTACACACGTGGACACAGTTGTTCTGCCTGCAAGGCTGTCAGTGTCAGAAAGGGAAAGAGTGAAGTAGGCAGGATAACAGGTATGAGACAGTAACCAGAAAGACAGATCTTTGAGACAAACCAAGAACTGAAGGATGTAAGTCAACAGAGTGCCACGTCATAAGCAGAGAAATTCAAGTATAAAGCAAACATGAATACACAAAGACAGTCCCAGGTTCAAGTAAAGGATGTTTTATTACACAATACCGCAGTAAACACAGGCATACACACAAGTTTCTTCTTTCTTTTTCCTCCTATCCTCTCTCTACCACCACTGCACTGCTCTCCTCCAGTCAAGTGTTACCTTCATTTCTCCCGCCTGGAGAAGGCAATATGGTCCCTTATATTGAGGACCCGGGAGCAGGACTGTTGCTTGTTGGAAGCACATCCAGGTCACACGGAAGTCCCACATAACAAGGAATATATCTCCCTGTAGAGCCCTCTTGTGGCACCCACGGACTCAAGCAGGCATTCCCTGCTGGTTCACGAATGAGATCTGATATTGAAGGCCACTGCCATCTAGTGATTGGGGGGAATAAACATCCCCCCAGAAACAGTTCTTACCTGACCTCCCCTTCTATCCTGGCCAGGGATGGTGCTACATATATTTCTGGTTGGGACTCCTGTCCATTTATCTGAGGCTTCCCTCCTGGGTAAGGAACCTTCATCTCCTTCATCTGGGATGTCCATCCATCCCCCTGGGGAGCATTTCTCTCTTTCGGCTGGGATGCCTGTCCGTCTACTCAGGGCCTCCCATCTGGGTAAGGAACCTGCCCTTCTCCTGTTCGGGATGCCTGTCCATCCCATGTGGCACTTATACTGTTTTTAGAAATTTTGAATGATCCTCCAGAAGTTAAAGGGGATTTAAATACCATCACAGTTAGAGATGTCAGAATAGTGCAACTTCCAATATCAACTTGTGATTACATCTAGACTACAGGAGTTCAAAATGGCATTGTTATTAATTAATTAAAAAACTATATAAAAATATGAGAATGAAATAATAATCCTCAAAGCAAGGGGAGCCTTAAATTTAATACAAGAAAAGTTACAAGAAGAGATGTCTTATCTGTTTCAGGCAATGACAAGACTGAGAAGGCAGCAGCTGGAAGAAGAACGCCTGAGACCTTACATTGGCCGCGTTGAACCTGGTAAGATAAGAGGTAGATAATTAACATGATGGCTGTGTAAACCTGCTGCACAGAATTTATTTAGAATTTAAAACAGCACAGTACTATGCCTACAAGAAATTTAAAACATCTGTTTTAAAGCTCAGGAAATTCTTTTCTTTAAACATTTTTCAGTAGGGATAGAGGCTGTAACTCTTCTGTGTGTTTGATTATTAATGCCATGTTTGGCTGGCTTTCTTTTAAAAATTCTCAGACGTTACTGATGTGTTACAAGGCTTTTTCAAGATTCAGTCTTCATGGAGTAGAACAGGAAAAACAGTTATTACAGTCCTAGTCAATATTCAGTCATTTAAAGCCCTTCAGGTCTCTTCAGCACAGCGTGAATGATAACTTCAATTCAGTCGTCTGCTAAGCTTCTGCTGATAAAGTGAGACCAGTAAATTCAGTCTAAATAGCAGAGACCAGCCTATTCCATTTGGCATCGGCTCATATTGAGCCATCCTTCTTAGTTCAAGTCACGCATACCTTTCAGTTGATCTGATACTGTCAAGTGCTGATACTTTCTTTAAGAGCAGACCTTTTCATTAATACTTTATAAGAGTTTCCACACTGAACGGCTGAGCTCTTCTCATATTACTCCTACTGTTCTTGACTTTTCAATTCATCTCACACCATTCACACCAAATATTTAAGTTAACATGGGAGTACTCAGACCATATATTCCATTCCATGTCACATTATCCCATCCTTACCTTTCAAATGCTCTCCTAATGCTCAGATCAGCTATGGGGAGAATGTGCAAACTCCACAATGGTAGTGACCAGCACTGGAACCTAAGTACCTGGGACTGTGAGGCAGCACTGCTAACAATTGAATTAGTGTGCTGCCGTAGCTATTGAATCATCCAATTGAAGTTTTTAGTTAAACTCAGACATTAGTTGTGATTAAATAACACATACCAAAATCAATCTTAGGGCACTTTATTTAGAAGACTAATACCACCTCTAGACACATTTATTAGTCTCTAAATAATACATGAACAAAAAAAGGGGATTTTCAATTACTTAAGGAGCTGAATTGCGGGTAAGAAAAGCTGAGGGCCAAACATTTTGTATTGATGAGATTACTGTCAGCAGTTTCACTAAGGTAAGCATGCACCTTGTTCTTTAAGGGGGAATGATTATTATAGGAAATGTATCATTATTTTTTAAAATTATGGCAAGAAGCAGTGCAAAACAAAAATTCTTCTTGAAATAAAAGAGAAATACTACAGTTTGTGTTATACTGTGTAAAAATCTATCTATCAAAAGATGGCACACATGAGCTGGTGTCCCTGCTGTGATTGGCCCCATCCCTAGACAGGAGGCCAATACAACGGAGAGAGAGATCTGAGGAGGCTCCATATCAAGGCTGTATGCTTCCCTGACCCTCTAGATGGCAGCATCTAGCTATCTGGATACCCGCAGGGAATGCTGGAAACTGTAGTCCACTGGGGCAGCCCTGCTGGGATCCATGGGTGCCACCAGGAGGTGCTGTAGGTAGTTACGCGCCCTACTTTATGAGACTCCCTTATGACCTGGAAGTGCTTCCAATGGGCAGTAACCTGGCAGCAGAAGTACTTCTAGGTCTTCAATAAAAAGAAGCTCACTGCCTTGTTCAGGTAAGTCGAGTCGGGAGAGGAGCTGAACAACTCTTGCCTGTGAGAAACAGTTGAGGAAGAGAAGAGAGCATTTGCGGCTGCACAACATATAAGAAACATTTTTGTAAGGTATTGTTGTTAATAAACCCTTGTATTTATACTGGGACTTTTGTTGTTGTGGTTGTGTTTGGGGTTTGGGGTGTTGCAACGCCCCCTACTAGTTACAACTGCCACATAAACTGTGGAAAAAACACCACCTCAGAATGAGAGAATGATGCAGCAGAGCCTATATCTTCTTTTAATATGAGGCAGAATGGTTGACTTGCTCAAAGTGAACATATTAAGTGTGATGGGAATTAATTTATTGACACTACACGTAAAACTAATGCTAACATGAACTTGATGTTGGTCAGCAAATTTAGCAATGCAAGACCAATCAGTTTTGTGCCAAATACAGTATGTGCATCACTGGTGACTTATTTAAGCAATTAAGAAACCTTTAGTAGAGGAAGACTCTTATGAACCTGTCAGGCTGGTATATCTACACTCTGATTTACTTTAGTCTGGAACCGTCCCAAAGTTTGTTAAATGTATTTATAGATTATTCATTAATTATGTATTCATCGATTCATTTTCTTAAAATGCTTAATCCAGTTTAAGGGTTGTGGTCACGCTAATAGCATCAGGAGCATGGCTATGGTTCTCTGTATGAACTTTTACTTCATACGGAGAACCATAGATACATGGAATAAGATAACAAGCAATTTAAATACCCAGCAGAACTATCAATACTCGACTTGATGTTATTTTGGAAGACTTAAGTGGATGGGAATGGTGAGTTTTGTTGGGCTGAATGGCCTGTTCTCGTCTAGATTGTTATAATGTCCATCCATCCATCCATTTTCCAACCCGCTGAATCCGAACACAGGGTCACGGGGGTCTGCTGGAGCCAATCCCAGCCAACACAGGGCACAAGGCAGGAACCAATCCCGGGCAGGGTGCCAACCCACTGCAGGACACACACAAACACACCCACACACCAAGCACACACAAGGGCCAATTTAGAATCGCCAAAGCACCTAACCTGCATGTCTTTGGACTGTGGGAGGAAACCAGAGCGCCCGGAGGAAACCCACGCAGACACGGGGAGAACATGCAAACTCCACGCTGGGAGGACCCGGGAAGCGAACCCAGGTCCCCAGGTCTCCTAACTGCGAGGCAGCAGCACTACCCACTGCGCCACCGTGCCGCCCATGTTACAATGTCCTGGAATAAATTCTGGATGTGGCACAGTCACACATGCCCTCACTCAGTCATACAGGGCCATCTTAAAGTTACTGATTAAATTAATATGGGTGAATTTCGGATGAAGGTGGAAAACTCAGGTACAGTAAACATCACAAAACCATGTAAACGCTACAAAGCCAGTGATTGGACTAACAGTAGCGATACTAGTAGTTCTAACCAGTAGTCTTCTTTAAATATGTAATAATTGTCTAAGGTGATCATTGGACAGTTCGATTGAGTGGCAAAAGTTAATTTGTTTTGTGTCTTATATATGAACTAGCAAAATACCTGCGCTTCGCAGCGGAGAAGTAGTGTGTTAAAGAGGTTATGAAAAAGTAAAGGAAACATTTTAAAAATAACGTAACATGATTGTCAATGTAATTGTGTTGTCATTGTTATGAGTGTTGCTGTCATATATATATATCTATAATAATAAAAGGCAAAGCCCTCACTGACTGACTGACTGACTGACTCATCACTAATTCTCCAACTTCCCGTGTAG
The DNA here is from genome assembly GCF_900747795.2 of Erpetoichthys calabaricus. NCBI lineage: Eukaryota > Metazoa > Chordata > Cladistia > Polypteriformes > Polypteridae > Erpetoichthys > Erpetoichthys calabaricus. The sequence continues at coordinate 225,169,045 of NC_041395.2, read as the reverse complement.
GTGGAAGGCTGAAATTTGGCAGGCTCATTCCTTACAGCTTACTTACAAAAGTTAGAAAGTTTTCATTTCAAAATTATACGCGTAATGGTCATAACTGGAACCTCTTTTTTGTCCATATACTGTAATGGTAGGCAGCAAGATGGCCGTAGGAGACTGAGTTGCGTGTCGCGTCATCACGCCTCCCACGTAATCACGTGAACTGACTGTGAACTCAGTATGTAGAAAAGAAGGAGGAGCCCCAAAGAGCGCAGAAGAAAACATTCATTACACAATTGACAAGGCAGCAAAACAATAAGAAGCGAGTGAGTGACGCATACAAGCATCTTCATAAGACACGAGGTATAAAAAAGCACGGTGTAAACCGTAAGTCTAAATTAACTTTATAGAAACGCTCCCGCTGCTGTTTGCAATACCATATTCGCGAGATACAAGTTTAATGAGAAGACACGAGGTATAAAAAAGCACGGTGTAAACCGTAACCTTAACTTTATAGAAACGCTCTCGCTGCCGTTTGCAATGCCATATTCGCGAGATACAAGTTTAATGAGAAGACACGAGGTATAAACGACAGTTTGCATCACTTTGTAACAGAGTTAAAATTGCTGTAGCGAGAAACTTTTAACTGCTGGGTCTTAGCTAACATTAAATAAACCCGTGGACATCGCAACATCACACAAGAGAGTGGCTCACGTGAAGTGACTGAACGCAGCAGGAGTGATCACTTGCATTAATCAAACCTGTTCAAAAAACACATTACACAATTGATAAGGTAGGAAAAGAATATGAAACAAGGCACGGTATAAACCGTAACTTTAAGTTTATAGAAACGCTGCCGTTTGCAATACCATATTCGCCCCTGCGAAGCGCGGTGATTTTGCTATATATATTAAACTATTTCAACCATTGTATGATCTGCTTCTCGCAACTGAAAGAGGGCACCATGGCAGAAGTTAGCCGACTTGCTCACCAACCACAAGCGTTACCTGGTAGGTAACCACCCATACAATCAGATTGTGAATCAGACTACGAATGCCTGCAATGTAATTACCCCGATCTACATGCTGTCAAATGAACGAACCTCACACCGTGGCACAACGTTAGGGGCTTCGCCTCTACGTCCGAGGATCGATTCCCGTAAGGGAGTGCAGTGACTGTGTACTCCTGATGAGCCCACAATTACGGCGAAACACGTGTCGCATACTATGCATCTTCAAAGCACAGTGTAAACAGTAAGTTTAAATTGAGTTTATAGAAACGCTCCCGCTGCCGTTTGCAATACCATATTAGATGACTTTGTAACAGAGTTAAAATTGCTGGAGCGATAAATTTTTAACTGCCGGGTCATGTCGCCTGTTCTTGGGTAGGTACACCAAAAAATTTATACATTTATGCATGTAATGGGCAAACAAAAAATTTACTATACCCAAAAGCACTACAGTAGTACTCAATGTATCTTTACTTCTTAAATGTTAATGTTTTACTGTTTAATAATTTATACGATTCTTATATGTTATTCAGATTCTTTTATCAAAATACCAGTAACAGCGCACTCCACGATAACGTGGAGTGAATACACTTGACATGACCATTCATAGTATTTATCCTCTTTCTCTGTACGTTTACCATTCGTTTGCTCAGAGGTTGATGCGCTTGCTGCTTAATGAGCAGCTCTTGACCCTAGCATCCCGCTGCTTCTCTTCTTTCGTCGGCATCTTTTCCCGTTAAAACTGATTTCTTTTAAAACTTAGTATGTTTTCTTTAATTTTTCAGTTAAGCTGGCACTTAAGTCTTCAATCTGCCTCAAGAATGATTAGCGAAGGTGGTAGACAATGAAAACGTCAGCCGTACGCATCCGCCACGCACGCACTGGTGCGCGCAGCTGTGAGTTGATTCTACAATAAAATAAAATAAAGATAAAAAGAGTAATAACTTGCACCACCGCTATTCAATTACACTTGCCTAACGCCTCTCCTAAGGGGAAATACTGTGGGATCTGGACATCCGTCAAAGCAGCAATCACAAGCCCGATTACAAAGCGGGAAGCTGTGATTTGTCGTCTCCCTCCCATGTAACAATCACAGCTCGTGTTGCAACGCACTATGTATGTATATGTATATATGTGTATGTGTGTGTATATGTATGTGTGTATATATATATATATATATGTGTTCATATGTGTGGGAAAGCGAATGGTAGACGTGACGTAGTATCTGTGTACCAAATTTCAAGTCAATAGGTGAAACGGTTTGCGAGCTACAGCTCATTTAAAATCCTGGACAGACAAACTAATAGCCACGGTACTGTTTTATAGAAGAACATTTTAATGTTTAATAATTTATATTTATATGCAATGTGCTTCTTATATATTACTTCATATTCTCAAATGATAATGATGTTAATGTTGTTTATATTGATTTCTATGTTATTGTAAGTGCTCTTTATTTGTGGAAAAATAAATTTGGCAATTTAACTTATTTTATACATACATTTTATTTTTTTCTCTTGCACTCAGTCAGCGAATCCACTGGCTAATCAGCTATATATATATATATATATATGTATGTGTATATATATATATATGTGTGTATATATATATATATATAGATAAATAGATATATGTGTATGTATGTAGATATACAAATATGTATATATATGTATATATGTTTATATATATGTAGATACACAAATATGTATATGTATATATATATGTATATATGTGTATATATATATGTAGATATACAAATATGTATATGTATATATATGTATATGTGTCTGCATGTGTGTGTATATATATATATATATATATATATATATATATATATATATATATATATATATATATATATATGTATGTGTATATATATGTTGATATATGTATATATATATGTGGATGTGTATATGTATATATTTATGTATATACACTATGTTTATGTATATATATGTTTACATAACCTCTTTAACACACTACTTCTCCGCTGCGAAGCGCGGGTATTTTGCTAGTATATATATATATATATATATATATACACATATACACATATATTATATATATACATACATATACACATATATTATATATATATATAATATAATATGTGTATATATATATATATACATAAACACATATATTATATATACATATACACATATATTATACAGTATATACATATACACATATATTATATAGCAAAATACCCGCACTTCGCAGCAGAGAAGTAGTGTGTTAAAGAGGTTATGAAAAAGTAAAGGAAACATTTTAAAAATACCGTAACATGATTGTCAATGTAATTGTGTTGTCATTGTTATGAGTGTTGCTGTCATCTATACTAATAAAAGGCAAAGCCCTCACTGACTGACTGACTGACTGACTGACTGACTGACTCACTCATCACTAATTCTCCAACTTCCCGTGTAGGTAGAAGTCTGAAATTTGGCAGGCTCATTCCTTACAGCTTACTTACAAAAGTTAGGCAGGTTTTATTTCGAAATTCTACGCGTAATGGTCATAACTGGAACCTGTTTGACTGACTCATTCATCACTAATTCTCCAACTTCCCGTGTAGGTAGAAGTCTGAAATTTGGCAGGCTCATTCCTTACAGCTTACTTACAAAAGTTTGGCAGGTTTTATTTCGAAATTCTACGCGTAATGGTCATAACTGGAACCTGTTTGACTGACTCATTCATCACTAATTCTCCAACTTCCCGTGTAGGTAGAAGGCTGAAATTTGGCAGGCTCATTCTTTACAGCTTACTTACAAAAGTTAGGCAGGTTTCATTTCGAAATTCTACGTGTAATGGTCATAACTGGAACCTGTTTTTTGTCCATATACTCTAATGGAGGAGGCAGAGTCACGTATCGCGTCATCACGTATTACGCCTCCTACGTAATCACGTGAACTGAAAACGAGGAAGAGATTTACAGCACAAGTCAAACGCGGGAACGAAGGTAAATGACGTTAATTGTTGACTGTCTTTTAATACTGTGTACTTGTTGAGTGTCTTTTAATACTGTGTAAGCATACATATTAACACATGTGCAATTAAACGTGTGCATTTACGGGGTGATTTCTCAGGCTTAAAATCTCGCCTTTTATTAAAAAGGTAAATGCAAACTCTTTTCATTCTGAAGGGCACAAACCACGTTAGATTTCAGCCGTTAAACGCGCAAAAATGTCAGTACACCAGATAAATAAGCGCAACATATTATCAGTTGTATTGTATGCTTACAATACATATAGAAATGTGTTAATCGTTAACTAATATTATGGGATGGTGTTTTTCGACTCGCACTTTGATTTAAACGATTGCATGTCTTGGTGGGTTTGCGTAGCTTATTGTCAATATCTTTACAGCTCTTTTTAAGACTTAATTTAAAAAGGTTTTCTTTTCTTCTTAATAAAAATTTAAAAGCAGTACTTCGCCGGTGCGAAGCGCTCACTTCACTCCCTTACGGGAATCGAACCTCGGACGTCAGCGCTAGAGGCTAAACCCCTAAAATTGCGCCACGTTCGTTTATTTGACAGCATGTACATCGGAGTAATTACATTCACGGCATTCGTAGTCTGATTCACAATCTGATTGTATGGGTGGTTACCTACCAGGTAACGCTTATGGTTAGCCAGCAAGTCATCTCGAAGTGATCACTCGAGTGAACGCAGCTTCACAAAAAAAACAGATCCTTAACAAACTGTTATTGCTATATTTTCCCTCAATTTTAAAAGGTTTTCTTTTCTTCTTAATAAAAATTTAAAAGCAGTACTTCGCCGGTGCGAAGCGCGGGGATTTGAGCGACTGATGCATACAGACATATTCATGAGTGCAGGTACTTCGGAAAGAAAGCACCGTGTAAACCT